>NC_054704.1:65721226-65752728 GCF_016097555.1 Gigantopelta aegis
GAAATTGGTTTAATTAAAAAAGAAACCCCACTGTATTAATTTAATTACACTATATTTCTTTTCTAGTTTTACCAAAGTTCGAGGTGACCGTGGAATTACCATCCTACGCACTGACATCAGATAAAGACGTCACAGCAACTGTGAAAGCAAAGTAAGTGCAAAGTAACACAGATCCTCAATTTCAATCAATAAAGTGATGCTACTAATGAAACTAGAATGCAATGGAAAATATTTTGTATAAACATGCGAAAACTATGAAATTTACTTAACGAATCAACAAAACAAAACAAAATCCTAGTCAGACTAGAAGTCCAGGGTGTAACTGTAATCAAGTAGTGCTAATGAAAGAAGTGAATCCTTGTCTAATCAAGAAATGGTACCCACTGTTTTTTCAATGTTGAAATAGACCAACAAGTTCGCCTATTGCATAAATAGTCTCGCTCGATATTTTCAGAATTTGTATGCTCCCGAATAACGCTATAAAAGGCGAAGTGTAATTGGTCGATATTAAATTGTTATTTATAGATGAAATGTTACCTCGACATGGGAGTCCATGCAATGCTGTTAGATCTACTGGCTAGACCCATCAGATTGCTGTTAAAAGATATTTAAAATTGTTATGTACTAGTATATGTATAGAATACTAAACGAGCTTGCCTGTCAAACCATGTTTATGAAATGAGTGAACAGGTTTGGTACCTGACTCGCTTTAGCTCGTCAGATACCAACACTTCACAAGTTTCATAAAAATGGTATGACAGGTAAGTTAGTTTAGTATTTTATTTATTACAAACTAACTGCAAACAAGCCGCAACGCAGAAGCAAGCAGATGTCAAGACCTGCTAAACGTTATTTTTCTGCGAATTGGGTCAACAAGTGATCTACGTCACGCCAATATTACACTAGTTAGATATTGAGTGATTGTTATGACATGAGCAATATCTTACGCTGGTGTGTAATAAAATGTATTATTAATTTTATTTCATGACACACACACACACACACACACACACACACACACACACACACACACACACCAACAAGCACACACATGGCAAAATGACAATAATCCATTTTATTATCTAACGCATAAAGTAACAACAAAATCTTCCAGAATAACATATTTTAGAATTAGAATTTCCATATTGAAGTTAAAATATTGTGTATAGTCGAAACTGTTTTAAAAACACATATGGTATCATAGAGGTTTTCTATAACGGTACACCAATGAACAAACATCGCACAGAATGACTTCCAAAATAACTAAACAAGACATCAAAATGTACAGATTAAAGACCGCTTACCAAATGACGTCACGTTTTGGTCACTTTCATTTAACTAATTTATCAGTGGAACTTTGCATTCCTACGCTACACATTTATCAATGAAGTTTACACAAACACTATTATAAACATATTCAAGGCTAAACAGAATTATTAAAAGATATATTTTGTTAAATTATGCTTCTAACATTGATTATAAGAATTGACAGCAAGTATTTTTGTCCGATTTAAAAATATGAATCGAAAGAACACTTTTTACATGAACATCTATGCAGAGTTGTACTCCGTGACACAGTCGATCACCTGATCAGAGATCATGACCTCTCAAAAGTCGTATTCCACAATGTGAAGATACGATTATTAATTTTAGACCAGCTCATCTAAATTTGCGCCGAAAATATATTATATTAATAATTTATATAGGTTAGGAATCTTGATATTTTTCTTTAAGGGCGCAGCCAAAACTCCAATTCTCCCCTTTTTATACGTTTGGCGTTAATATTCAAAATTTCCCCTATTTGTTAGGTTATCCCTGTCCCGAGTCAGACCCCCGATCCTATCGAAGGCCGGACTCGGGATAGGCGTGTTCGAAACCCTAGTGGTATATGGACACGTTAAACCAGTTACTAAGCTAAGCTGAATATACGATAAACAGAGAATAATTAGTTAATGACGTCGGATGTCTGCTTAGCCTATCTTGTAGAGGTAAGAATGGAATTTCTCATTCGGCCTGAACAGGATAAAGCAAATATCCGACGTTATTAACCAGTTATTATCTTTATCCCGCAGACCATACAAATTAATTGGAAAAGCTATTATTTCTGTTATTTCAACCACACTGAACGATGACCTAGATGCCAAATCAGCGATTTTGTAAGGTAGTCTATGCGTGTGACGTCAACAGTCATATCCTGTTAGTAGCAGGATATGACTTTGCTTTATCCGTCATCGTATTCTGTCAACAGAAACGGATGTCGCAGGATAAATAGCACATTAGTATCAGTGCCGGATTAACAACGTAGCAGATGTAGCAAATGCTACGGGCCCGGCGCTTTCAATCGATAGATAGAAATTCTGTCCTGGCATACAAACGCATGCGCGACTGTGTTGTCATTGGTAATTTGATAATCTGAGCCTGAATCACACTTGTCTACTGGCCTAAACTTTGACCCACGTTTTCGGGGCATACACGCAGTTACATTATAGTTTAATGGCATTTGCACTGGTGTTTAATACTGTTGGCAAGATTCCTTTTGTTTCGACAATACATCTGACTGATTGTTCAAACATTAAGGTGTGATTATGTTGTATGTAAAGCTATGATAATAGTGGGCGTGGGTTGAGTGGGGGGTGGGGGGCGGTGGGGACGTTGCTTAATCCGGCTCTGATGAGTATCTCTTCCACCGCGGTAATTGCAATGTCTCGATATTATTCAAAGTAATAAACAAAAGGGGCACATATGCAGACAACTGCTTACATACTGCCAGGCCAGCTGAGTACAGTAGGTTTCACTGCATAACATATTTCAGGCACGGCTAAGCAGGGGTCAGGGGGCTGTGGGGCTGTGACCCCTCCAATAATTCTGAATAAAAAATATTATGTGTAGTAAATCTTAAGGCAGAGATGAACTTTATTTGTAGAATGCAAGAAATTGCATTTCAGGACATCTAGTTTTCAAACTTTTACGGGAGCATAGCCCCGAACCCCCTAAAAACTTTGCTTTGCGTCCTCGATCTCAATCAGCCCATCCAATCTCAGTCAGCCCCCTCAGTGTTTACTTGCTTCCGCCGTGCCTGCATTTCTATCATTTCGTTTATTAATTTATTTTACCTCAGCTTCAAGTACTGCAGCAAGATGGCCGCCCAGTCACACACAGCAGCAAGACCTTGTCAATCAAAACTCGGGTCACGTGGGAGGAGAAACCGCCCACTACCACGACCAAATATTACTATGCTCGTCAGCACAGCTATGACATGCCCGAGACCCACATGTCAGTCCCCGACAGCGGGATAGTGCCAATCGAGGTTCATATGCCTAGCAATGCCACCAACATCAACATGCACGTAAGTATCTTGTATGTCCAAGGATAAGCAATATAATTAATACTGTTTGCTTCCTTATTTCTACTATATGATATAGTAAATGCAGTACCGTACTAAACACGTATAACACACAAACACAATCATGTTTAATACAAAGACAACAACAACAACCCAAACTCCCCAAACAAAACAAACACATTGTGAGGAAACAATACATTTAAAACAGTAAACCAGTAAACGTCTGTTAGATCTTCTGTATATCGGATATTCCAGATTTTATATTCACCCGAATTTGTCTCTCAGTAATATACTGAACAACAACACAAACGCAAATATTTATTTTGTTTTCTGTACTTTGGTCAAAATTGTTTAGGTTTTGTGACTATGAAAATTAGAATAGTTTAGACCCATTTTGACAATCCATTTACCGAATTAACCGGATAACGAAAAAACAAAATTTATTGAAAGAATCTTGTTCCTCTTGTACAATATATTTTTTATATTGATGAATAAAGAAATACTGACAAATACTGATTGGTAGAACACTGATTTGTTGATACATATACTGATGTGCAACACGTTTACTCTTTAAAGGAGCAGACCCTACTTTCAACACGTAAAAATGGACACTGAGTTTAGTTAATCCACAAACCTGTAACACATTTGAATAAAGTTACAACAGAGTAAAAACAGAGTTTGTGAGTTTAAAAGCGGGAAATATCCCTAAAAATAGACTAGAACAAGAATCAATAACGGCTACTTCTCAGATGCGTATGCGTTTTAAAAATATTACGTAATTAATGCATTTTGTGGTATTAAAAGCAACAGAATGACCAGAAACACTTCGGTTCTATTGAAATGGATAATTTAAAACAATAAAATATAAGTAATGTTTGATTTCACTGATAAATAAAGGGCTCTAATAGTGAAAAATATGCTGTAGTGTTTAAAAACTAAGGTCTGTTCCTTTAATATATTTAACCCATGTCCAAACATACACGAAAGCAATGAAATAAAAATAATCATCAAAGCAAAACGAAAAAGTCACGTGCGTTATCTATGTTGGTCGGTGTATTGATTTTACATGAACAGACATCGTCGTGTGTCTTTTCAGTCTTAACCAAGTATTTGGGCTACCATATTGTATGATATTAAAAACACAATGTTTTTAACTCTAGATAAGCTACGACGGTGTTTCAGCTTTCAAGTCTCTGTCCAAGAGTTACTCCCCCAGTGAGAGCTATATACAACTATTCCTCAAATCACAGCATTTGTCAGTAAGTATACTAATTCAAATAGATAACGCCCTGTTTATAGTTGTCTTTTATTATTAACAAATCAATGCAACTGTTTAAGACTGAACAGTTTGAACTAGTTATCTTTCTGGTTAAAGACATGCTTAGTTAATTTGAAGGACTAAAGGATTAATTAACACTTTCAAAATTGTAAACCAAATGCAGTTTTGACAAAAAGTATGTTTTGTTTAACGTCACCACTAGAGCAAATTGATTTATTAATAATCGGCTATTGGTATTTGGTAATTTTGACATATAGTCTTAGAGAGGAAACACGCTACATTTTTCCATTTGTACGCATCATCCCACAAACAGTATGGCACATACCATGACTTTTGATATACCAGTCGTGGTGCACTGTCTGGAACGAGAAATAACCCACTGGGCCTATCGACGGGGATCGATGCCTGACCGACCGCGCATCAAGCGAGCGTTTTACCACTGGGATAGATCCCGCCCCTAGTTTTGACAAGTTTCCATGAATCAGTGTCCTTTGAATTTTAATCTAGCATGTATTTGGTTGGTACTAATGAATTCACACACTACTCTTAAGTACATTTTGTCTTTTAAAAGACTAACAATTTCCGTTACGCATTACACTATTAATTACATTAAAAGTATTATTATTTCAGGCTGGAAATGACGTCAACTTTGAAGTTAAGGCAACACAGCCGGTATCATATTTGGTGTACCAAGTAAGTAGGGTTTTTCCTTTTAATGAGTACTATTTAGTATTTGCCATTTTAAATTGCATTTATTTCAAACCACAGGATGAAGATGTACACGCAATTCACTTTAATTAATGTTTTTGTTGTTCTCCAGATTTTGTCAAGAGGATCAATCGTTGCAACAGGAAAGATTAATGGAAATTCTCAGAAAACATTCCCGTTTAGCATTAGTGGTAACTCCAAAGATGGCGCCGCGTCGCACGGTTTTCAAGTTGTCACCGGTATACTCTAAGTAGCAGAGAGGGATGGGGAAATCGTCTACAGACAGCATCAGTTTTGACGTCGATGGAGTGGTTTGAGAAACAAGCGTAAGGCCACAGTGATTGTTTTTACTTCCACTGATCAAATCTTTCCCATCCCCCCCACATTGATTTTCTATAGAATACCTTGTTTTCGTTGTTCCCTTGTTCCCCCCCCGATAATGGGCTGCTCGTCCAACCTATCTTCAACTTCGCTTTACTGTCCAGCACCAAATGCCACCCAGTCCCTCCCCCCCTGTCTCTCCAATTGCGATAGGTTATCGGTCTTTTTCTGATCCTTTAATGTCACACTCCCCTGGACCTGCCCCCCCCCCCCCCCCCCCCCCCCCCCCCCAGCATTGCAGGCTTAATCTGGACCTCTTGGGACCCTACTTTTTTTCATCAGGTACCGTGTACAGATCAAGTTAGAAAAGTCATATGTCAGACACAACCAACTGTAGTTTAAAACGATAGGTGAATGAGATAAGTGTAGTTAAAGACACCTTCCTCTCCTCTGTAAATATCTAGCTCGATGGTCAAGACATTAGCCCAGCCCGGGGAGAGTGTCAACATTAAGGTGTCGACAGAACCATAGTCTGTCGTGAACCGTTAACCAATACCTTCGAGGTAGTTATCTCGATGGACAAGACATCAGCCCAGCCCGGGGAGAGTGTCAACGTTGAGGTGTCAGCAGAACCACAGTCTGTCGTGAACCGTTAACCAAAACCTTCGAGGTAGTTATCTCGATGGACAAGACGTCAGCCCAGCCCGGATAGCGTGTCAACGTTGAGGGTCGGCAGAACCACAGTCTGTAGTAAACCTGTTAGCGGTCGACCAGAGCGTGGTCTTACTGAAATCAGGCAATGACATCACGCAGTCTCAGGTAACCTTACACAGCAGTCATCATTGTACTGGACCCCGTTCCACGAAGCGATCTTAGCACTAAGATCACCTTAAGTGCATAACTACGTTATGCACTTAGGCTGATCTTAGCATCATCTGAGCGTTTTACCACTGGGCTACACCCCGCCCCTCGTAACCTAATATAAGAACGAATCGTGCACACACAGAAACACTTAATATATTAACAGGAGTATCATACACAGCATTTAACGATCTATCGACTGAACGTTTGAGAAAACCCTCGACATATGTGATTTTAAAAACCAGAGTTGATAGTACTCATATATGCTGCTAGAGTACCTCTAGCCCGAGCTCGAGTGACTCTGACGGTAGAGAGCTATAGTTCCGTCCCACAGGGAACGCTTTTTTTTTTTTCAAACTATGAAATTTCTACTAGAATGGTTTATTTATTTCTGAGCCGACTGATTTGTAAATTGAACACAAAAAATAGTATTTTATTGATTTATTTCCAAAAAATGTACAATTTTTCCCTTTTTTATTACGTCAAAAATCAAACAGACTTGAGACTTTGTTTGTAAGAATGATGGGACCCAGACTATACGGGACGGATCATTTGGTGACATTTATCACGGAAAAAAGAAGAAACAAGAAAGCGTGTTAAGACTGTCCAAATGATCCGTCAAGCTCTCTTTCACGGTAAAAAGAGCGGGATAGAAAAAACTGTCCAGTCAGTACGTAGCTCTCTTTTCGTACAGAGTTATCGGGTTATGAACGCACAATTATTAATGACTTGAATTTGTTTCAGAACGCTGGAGTGAAAGTTATGACTGACGCCATGGTCTTTTAGCATGTTCAGAAATACTTTGAGTACAGTCAATACCATATTACAGTCTACAGTATAGTATGCGTGCGTGTGTGCGTGCGTGCGTGCGCATGCATGCATATGTGCATACGTGTATATGATGCCATCATGAAAAACACACCAATAAATATTTTACTAGTTAAATCTAAAAAAATTAAAATATTTTTAAAAAGTGGAACCACTGAGAGAAATTGTGAATAATTAAAGGCTTTTCCAACAATAGTACAGCAGACCTAGTCTTGAAAACAATTGAGGGGAGTGATTAATTGCTCCCTTAACTTAAATTATGGGAAGTCATTTAAGATATCACAATATTGATAATATATCAGTTCACATGCTAAGTGAGCGAAACATTAATGTCCCTGAACTAGTGACTTTCAGGGAGTGATGAGAGGTCTTAATAAGCTAAGCATAAAAGTGCATACTATAATCCAATCGGCTGTTATGATCTTTAAAACTGAAGTCCAGTCCCCACACGACATTAGCTACATGTTATTTGTATGGGCGACGTGTTGTGAAAGTCAAGTGTAGATCTTTTTAGTTTTACAAAGTGATAATAATTCGCGAACGCGTGGATTCGTGTAAAGCCAAACGTTTTGGAAACTCTACGTTTCTTGGTGTACTAAAGCATTGCTTTATTCCATTTTTATGCATGCACACAACAGATTCTATTTGAATGTTGGCCAGACAAATGCATGTGCTATTTTATAATGTTCAGTTCATATAGATATACACAATAAAACATAAATACTCGTATATATCCTTTTACGTACATATATTACAATTATCATTTACTGTTTAAAACGTTTTAACGGGTCAAATTTACGAAAGGTATTTTTTCCCTTAATCGGATTCATTATCTTTAAACAGGCGTGAATAGTCAATACTTTACGATGCAAGTTAAAATAAAAATTAAAGTTTGTTCTGTTAAAAGACACCACTAGAGCACACCGATTTATTAAGCATCGGGTATTGGATATCAAACATTTTGATAATTTTGACATACAGTCTTAGAGGGGAAAGCCGATACATTTTTTTTTTCATTAGCAGTAAGGGATCTTTTATATGCACCATCTCACAAACAGGATAACACATACCACTGCCTTATATATTATTATATCAGTCGTGGTGCACTGACTGGAACGATAAAATAGCCCAATGGGCCCACAGATGAGGATCGATCTCAAATTGACCGTGAATCAGGCGAGCGTTTTACCGCTTTGCTACGTCCTGTATCCACTTTACCGTTACGATGAAAACACGTGTTTAGCCGTATGTACAAGTCATATTCTTTCCGCTTTTACGAATTACCCTATGATTACCTTTCGTGAATTCGGCCCTACCAGTCTCGGTGTTACTCTAAACTGATCAATGTTTTAAACTGCATGCCTTGTAGATCCGATTAGAAATCATATGGCCTCAGACCACAATTAATTTCGCTATATGTTTCTATATAGCCTTAGTGGCTATAACATTTTTATTAATATCAGCAGGCCGTGAAGTTTTGTATGTACCTTTGCCTGCATGGGGGACACATACCCCGAAAAGGACAACCCCTGTTGTCCAGCTCTTTCTCCCAGCATATTGGTTTAAACAGACACACCCTCTAAACCAGGCCGGAGTACACCCATTTTACACAAAAAGCACTACTTTTGCATGGGCCGGAATTACCACAAACAAGTCTTCAATGTCAACAAGTTACACATGTTTACAAACTACATGCTATCCCCTGTCACTTCAGTCAAACAGTTCCCACTTCATAGCTGTCTGCCATAAAATAATCACAGTCAAACAGCAGACTACTTGCGCAGTGAAACTTCCGGATTTTGGACAACCAAATGGGAAGATAACTGTAATCTGAGGCCATATTTTGATGTCACCTGGATCTGTTAACGGAATACAGGGTGCTACTAGTGTTTCCGCTTTGAAAGAGGTTAAAGAGGTTAAACGCCATTTCCCAGAAACATGGCTGTGGTCTAGCAAGACTACTGGGTAATTGTATTATGAGTTATCGGACTTCCGATGCTTTCAGTGTGGTTTCAGTCAAGCTTACAAGCTCATCGCCATCTCAACCGCATTTTCAATATGTGAACCACATATTTATTTTACGCAGTAACAATGATAGAACTATGGTTTTGAAAGGAATAGAAAGGAATATTTGTTTAATATGTGTTTCAGTACATGCTACACTACGGCTATTTGAAGTCTAATATAGTGTTGTTTGGACATTTGGTCGATAGACAAAAGTTTGTTTTGTTTAACGATACCACTGGAGCACATTGATTAATTAATCATAGGCTATATGTCAAACATTTGGTGATTCTGACACGTAGTCAGAGGAAACCCGCTACATTTTTCCTAATGCAGCAAGGGATCTTTTATATGCAGCATCCCATACCCACATTACACAAAACAGGATATGGGGCACATACCATGACATTTCGAGTTCCGTATATACCAGTCGTGGTGCACTGGTTGGAACAAGAAATAGCCCAATAGGCCCACCGATGGGGATCGATCTCTGACCGACCGCGCATCAAGCGAGCGCTTTACCACTGGGCTACGTCTCGGCCCGATAGAGAAAAAGAGTGGAAACTGCTGGTGTATGGCGCTACTCCTGCACTTTGCCACAGACAGGAGAGTACATACCACGGTCTTGGGTCTACGAATTAATAATGTAAGGAGATGGATTACTTTAGTAAAATACTAATACGACAAATCGTGAAATCGTGAAATCGTGCCTGAGCCCATAGATGTTGTGATCATAGATTACCTCCAAAATGGGCTTAAATAGTTTCCGCCCGTTTCTCATGTCCCAGATAGGATTTTCATCACGATAATGCAAATCGTTAAAGAAATGTGTTATTGTAGTCTGACTGACGTATAACTATGTTGCAACTCTACTTTCATACTTTCATGCCATTTAGGGGGACTCTAATAAGAATTTACAATTGCCAAAATTGTAAGGTATATTAGCTATGGGAAATGGTTATATGATAATAGTGAATTAATTGGGCAAACATTACAAGCGGTAGTTCAGTATTACAGTAGGTTTTATGACCACCAAAGATCTTGAAGGACGATAGGGGTCAGAAGTGAAATGTGTGTGTGGGTGGGGGGGGGGGGGGGTTTGGGTGGGCGGGAGTATGTGGGGGGTAGCGTGGGGGGGTGGGGGAGATCGGGGGGGGGTATGGGTGGGGGTGAGTCTGGTGTGTGGTTGGTTTGGGGGGGGGGGGGGTGGGTGGGGGGGGGGGGTGTATCAGTAAATCGCAAATTCAAACAATAAAAATTACTAAATACAAAACAATAGTAACTGTATGATCAACAGCATGAAAAAGATTGACAGAAATAATTTTCCACAGTGATTAATCGACCTTCCTGGAAATTGTCAAAATCGAGAATGACACCCCGCATGTGTACGGGGCAACTGCCTGATGCACGTGCAAACTATGGAATGTGTTTCGGTGTGTTGATAAACAGACATGAACGTTCTTTACTAGGGCCGGCCTCGGTGGCGTCGTGGTTAGGCTATCGGACTACAGGCTGGTAGGTACTGGGTTCGGATCCCAGTCGAGGCATGGGATTTGTAATCCAGATACCGACTCCAAACCCTGAGTGAGTGTTCCGCAAGGCTCAATGGGTAGGTGTAAACCACTTGCACCGACCAGTGATCCATAACTGGTTCATCAAAGGCCATGGTTTGTGCTATTCTGTCTGTGGGAAGCGCAAATAAAAGATCCCTTGCTGCTAATCGGACAGAGTAGCCCATGAAGTGTCGACAGCGGGTTTTCTCTCAAAATCTGTGTGGTCCTTAACCATATGTCTGACGTCATATAACCGTAAATAAAATGTGAGATCGAGGGCGCAAAGTTTCTAGGGGGTTCGAGGGTGTGCTCCCCTGTAAAAGTGCATTCTACAAGTAATATTAATATCTGCCTTAGGATTTACTACAACTACTATTTTGTATTCAGAGCCCCAGGCCCACCAGCCTGCTCCGCCGTGCCTGTTGTCAACAGTGACGTGCACTTGTTAACATGTCCGTAGCGTAGCGTACATTTTTTAACGTTTAAGCAGTGCGACGTACACTTGTAACATTTCATCAGTATGACGTACACTAATCTTGTAACATTTTAGCAATGTGACGTACACTTGTTGACGTGTTAGCAGTGTGACGTACACTTGTAACATTTCAGCAGTGTGACGTACATTTGTAACATTTCAGCAGTATGCCATACACTTGTAACATTTCAGCAGTGTAACGTACACTTGTAAAATTTCAGCAGTGTGACGTACACTTGTTAACATGTCTGCAGTGTGACGTACATTTGTTAAGATGTCACCAATGTGGCGTACAGATGTTAACCTTTGAGCAGTGTGACGTTCACTTGCTACCTTGTCATCAGTTTGGCGTACACTTGTTAAGTAACAATGTGGCGATGCATTTCTCAGCGGCTAATGGCGTGTCATACACCTATTAACAATGCGGTGTACACCGACCAGCAGCGACGTTTATAGCAAGCCGAAAGTTTCAGCGACTTGAAGATTGCACATCACCAGTAATTACTCCATGCAGTTCAATACAATTTCTATGTCAGAATATATTATGTGAAACTTACAACAATATCGTGAGGGTCATGTAACTACTAGCTATAGGGAGTGATCTCCCTTGATACGTACCTTGGGGAAAAATCAAAACAGGTAGACAATGAAAAAGTTCAGTTAGCCACCGTAAGTTGTTATCAGTTAGTATTAAATATAACAAGTAACTTCAAACCAATGGGTTATTTAAATACTACAGAGGTCAAACATGAACGAAACATTTCAAAATACAAATCAGAATTCAATTTTGTTAATTTTTTTATGAGGAACTATTTCCTAAACCGGACTATATTAAAGGGACATTCCCCAGTTTGCTGCATTTAAGATGTTTCCGACTAACAACACATGTCTACGAGTAAACTTGCATATTAAATATATTTTCTTGTTTGGAATATCAGTGTCTGTATATTCAATATGTTTCAGGTCATCTTAATATTTGTAAGAAGCCCAAATAATTTCGTACGTACGAAAAAAACAAAGAGAAAAGATTTTAGGAAAGAAAATGAAATTTAACCTATTACAAAATTATATTAGAACGACCAGAAATACGTTTAATATACAGCCACTAATATTGTATGCAGGAAAATATATTTGATATGTAATTACAATCGGTAAAAAGTCTCTGTTAGTTAATAACATCATACAAATTGCAGCAAACTCAAGAATGTCCCTTTAAGTTGTTATCGTGTAGTATTAAATATAACAAGTAACTTCAAAGCAATGGATTATTTAAATACTACAGAGGTCAACATATTTGTAATCATAAACGAAACATTTAAAAAAAACATATCAGAATATATATTGTTTTTATGAGGAACTATTTCCTATACCGGACTATATTAAGCTGCTACAACAAGTAACGACACGACAAATGGCTGTACTGCAAGAAGCACGTAACACCGTTCCCGCTTGGATGGTTAGTTGGTGGTTGGTGTTTGGCTGTTGATGTTTAACTGGGTAGTGTCCTTACATTGCAGCTCTATACTATGCCATTGATGAAGTGCTTAACGGATCTGGAGTAGTAGACTCAGTAATTGAGAAGGGTAACCCTCACGGTCTCGGTGAGGTTCAGCATGTTCGAAGTAATTTCCCAGAGACATGGCTGTGGGTAAATCGGTCAACAAGGTATATGGTTTAAAACTCGCTTGGTACATATTGGCATTTAATCCCATCACTGTTTCAGGTAAAGGGACTTGTTGCGATATTTTCCTTGCTATGTGCAATACACTATAAATACTTCATTATCACTGATTTTGCAGCAATGACATAGAAAGACATTCCAATAATACAATGTGGCTTGCGTAAATGGTATCTCCATTATGACAGGATGTGCGGTCCATTGAACGCATCCCCCATTAGAACGCTAACTCCTATCCGAGTTCTGATATTAGATCAGAGATCGATACATTTATTCAAAACACCCATCAACATTTTAACCGTTAAATCGTATAATTTAATTTAAAAAAAATTAATAAAAAATCAACAAATAATACATGAATAACAAAAAAAACCCCACAACAACAACAACAACTACTACTACTACTACTACTACGACTACTACGAGTACTAATGAAACAACAAACTACTACTACTACTACTAAACTACTACTACTACTACTACTACTAAACTTATCACGATGAAGATGATGAAAATAATAGTTAAACAATGATAGCAAGATGAATCTCGTGTCTTCTGAAATGTACAGTTTATAAACTCGAATGTGATCCTTTGAGTAAGTTTCGGTTGCAAATACATGGGCTATTAACACAGGTACCACTTAATAAAGCTTGAATTGTATACTGGACACGTACCTTAAGTACTATATCAATAACTTTAATATGACTATATATGATTAAGATCCAGTGTTTTCCGACTGATGTATGATTAAATGGATATGTCTAGACATAAAGTGCTACATTCGCACGTAGACACCGAGCGATATGTTACTTTAAGAGAAAGAGAGATCAGAGAAAGATAGTGAGCGACAGAGTTAGAGAGAGAGAGAGAGGGAGAGGAGAGAGAGAGAGAGAGAGAGGAGAGAGGAGAGAGGGGGGGGGGGGGGGGAAGAGAGGTTGGAGTAGAGAGAGAGAAATAGAGAGAGAAAGGGAGGAGAGGAAAAAGAACGAGAGGAATGAGAGAGAGAGAAATAGAGAAAGGAAGAAAGAAACCAAGAGAATGAGCAAGAGAGACACAGAGAAGAGAGAGAGAGAGAGAGAGAGAGAGAGAGAGAGAGGAGAGAGAGAGAGAGAGAGACAGAGAGAGACAGAGAGAGGAGAGGTGAAAAAGTGAAAAAGGGAGGGGAAAAAGGAGGGTGAGTAAGAGAGAGGTAAATAAAAAATAAATAACATACATATAATTACAAAAATAAATATAAAATTTTCAAATGAAGAAAAATAAATAGGAAATTAAAAATATTAAATATACTGCTTTTTGTTCTTAATTTTCTTTTTTCTTTTTTACATGTAAGTACAAATATAACAATGCTTTTTCATGCACATTTACATGAAATTTGAAATGATAGTGGTATTGTTTTGCAATATTTATAATTTTTTAATGTAAATAATTTACTTTGTGTGTACAAAATGACATAATTTAATAGGAATTCTGATTTCACTGAGTCTGTTTTAACATAAATGCATTTGACATACCGGTATCTAAATATTCTACTTTTCAGTACTTATATTAAGAAAAGTCCACTGTAAATTGTCTTAATCATGGTTCATACACTTATTTACCAAGAACATTCATGACTTTCCATGATTTCCACTGATAATGAAGTTTAACAGCAATTGAAAACTGCTTTAGACATTATACTTTTCTCTCCAAACGCTGTAAGAGTAATACATTATAAATTAAAGAAACAAAATACTGGCGTATTTCTAAAACCAGATGCAGCAAGAAATAAGTATGACTTATTTAACATACCTGTACAAGTGTACTCTATATATAAAAGTACACTTATGATTTACTATAGTTTAAAGTGAATATAGGTACAACACCAATTAACTTAACACTAATTACAATAATTTCAAGAGATGCATTACATGCAGTATTCACACATGTCTTGTTTTATGTTCAATATATGATCAAAATTACTTGCTTAGCATGTACATGTATTTGATAATAACAATAACTATCTGGTATTTATATTTTCAGTCCAACAGTGTGCTTTTTTCAATACCTTCTAGAATTTATCATAATGTAGTCAACATATTCCTCCCAAAAGTAAAAGTATTATAACTGTTATACGGCTTAATAGTCACTGCGGAATAAAATGCTGGATTTTTGCTACATTTGTCCAAAATAGTCTAGTTAGGCAAAACACAACCCCCCAAAAACCCAAACAAACAACAACAACAACAACACAAAACACCCGAAAAACCCCCACACACAATTTCTTTTTATTTTCAAAGGTAATACATAAACTGAACAAATATTAAAATTTTCAGTTTCAGGATATTTATGTAAATAAATTCTAGATTATAATTTGGAAAGTATTTTGTTATGGTCAGTTTGTTTATGGGTCAGTAGCAAAAACGAAACAGTTTGTTCTCTTATGTCTCAAGTATTTAATCAAATCTCACATTTCAAAACAAGCTCCTCAGTCTCTTTAGAATAACCAATAATGAAAAGAAAATGAATATTTGTATTACAACATCTCGGCACATTTTAAATTTGGTGTTAAACATCTGTGTTTCAGAAAAAAACAGCCTTCATAATTTTGACCCATGGTCATTTTGACACTTGGCATAGATACTGACTCACTGAGAAGGTCAAACCCATAGCCACCACACAGGCTACTCCTACCAATTACTTTCATTTCAGCAGTTTCACTTTCATTGCAGTTACATGTATTTGTTTACATCACCATCACAGCATCCTTTGGTAGTGCTTTTGTCAGTAATTTCAGATATTCTTAGTATAAAAAGAAAATGCATCCTATATACATATTACATCCTACAAAAGAGATACTCAACTAGTAGGCCCCCTGTAGACAGATTAACAAAGGCATAATCTAATACAGAGTTTAACAAATGAAGCATTTTTTTTTTATTCTGCCTTGTGCCTAAAAGTATTCTGAGAACATGACTAAAATATTAGGTAGCGCCTGTCTAAAGTTTAAAAAAAAACTACATTTGTACTCTTTTTAACTTGAAATAAATAAAAATTAAAAATAGGGAAAACTAATTAGGGTAAGTCCTTTTTTTTAAGTAGGGTCGGTTTCAAGAAACATTTTTTTGTACGCCTTAATGGGCACACCACATCTTCTTGATTCTATGTCTATATTGTATGTGTGCTATTTACATGTCTCGAACAATTTTTGTCTTTTACAAATTGTGTATTAGGGGCTGCGGAAGAGGTGAGGGCCTATAGGGCCATGGTCTCCTCTTTTTTCCTTTTATTGTGCTCAAAATTCTGGAGATGCCATAGGCCCTATGTTAACATCTGATATTTAAACCTATTCCGGGTGAGCATGCCTCCGAACCCTCACCAACAGGTTCGGGCCCTCAAATACATATATTCTCTCTATCTTTCTCTCTCTCACACACCACAACCTTCTAACTGATAGCACACACCTAGTACCAGGCTTCGAAATTCACGACGGCTCCACGGCATTTGCCGTACTGCCTTGTGCCTTTGCCGTGATGCCTCAAAAATACCAGTTACTTTACGGCTATGAATAACCGTGCCCTTTTCATTACCTGCCGTGGTGCCCCTTTTGTGTATGTCAATTGTTTTTTTTTAAACTTGTATAACCCTAACTTTTATTTTAAAACATTAAACATGCATGAATTCGATGTTCCTCGGTAGTGTTTGTATACAGTTTCTTGGTCATGTATTATAATTGCACATCGAACGTAACAAATGATAAATTACGGTTGAAACGTACAGCGTTACGGAAAAAAAACCCCACCGTAAATTGCCGAAAGTTTTAACGTCATACATTTACGGGAAAAAACGTAAATAGCCGAAAAAGAATCCCGGGGTAATTTTTTTTTTTCTTCAAAATATGCTAAACCATGCCTAGAAGAAAAAGAAGACTAAAGAAGACAAAAATTGCCAAAACGTTTTCATTATTTCAGGTAAAAATTATTATTATTATTATTAGCTATTTAATTGTCAGCTGCGTTCAACCAGACCGAGCGGAAAAACGTCCGCTAGACTGGTTTATGCGCTTCACAATAAACCAAATGGCCACGTTGAGAACCAATCAAATAGTTCACGAACGTTAGACAAACGTTTGCTGGCTGAACTTGGGGCTGTTGTTATCGATATTCTTCATGACAAATTTTGAAATTATAAAAAAAAAAAGTCTGTACCATCGTTCTATAAAAAAAAAAAATTGTTATTAATTTCAGTTTTGTTTGACGTAACAAGAACAGTAAAAGTGTATTGGAAATAACAAAACAATACTAATTTTGTGTGCAATTTACAAATCAATCGACTTAGAAATTAATAACTTGTAGTAAATTTCATAGTAATAAAAAAGGCGTTTCCTGTGGGACGGACTTATAGTTTAATGTTTATTAGCTTATTGAACGGACCTATGCTAAAATCACCCGAATTAATTTATTCCCAAATAACTGAAACACTGAAATAAATGTGAACTGTTTAATGTTTGTGGTTATTCTTGAATATTCCGTTTATTTAATTATTACCCATGCTCAGCAGTTGATAGACCTATACATCTCTGGCGTAGGAAGCGGGGAAGGGGGTACTTTGTAGCAGCATCGATAGTTTATATATTAATTTTATACGTGTGTCTGTGTGCCCACCCACCCCACTTTTTGGTATCTTCCTAGAGGCTACACCCGTGTATATTAACAAATTCTGGGTACTAGGCCTAAGCAGTAGCCAACAACGAAAATTGTACCACGTCTTCTACAAATGACCTTCACCTTTGCATGCGGAAAAAACCCGCGATGACTTGTAGTCTGTGCATGGTATCGAGAAATCCTTGATTGTTTTGTTGAGATCGCATGTTGTTGTTTTTGGAAAACAAACCAACAATGTATGAGATGACTGGAGTTACGATAATACGATATATTTTCCTCTATAGGCCTACAGACTAGTAGTACAGTATTTAGCAGTTTGTAATAAAAGTCGTTTAATCGCCACACACGTTACCGTATTGTCATGCGATCTCGTGTGTCACCAATTACCGTGGTACCTAATAAGAGCACGTGTTAATGATTCCAATTTCAAACAAATTAGTTATGCTCATATCCATTCAACGTCCAGGCATGTCTAGTCTGGGTCCAGTCTCTAACAACGCCAGTGATTGAGTCCAGGGCACGGCGTAAGAAGGAGCCAAAAAGTGGGGTGGGGGTGTATAAAAACCATCGCTGCTGCACCCCCCCCCCCACGCACACACACCCCTCAACCTCCATTTAACACACACACACACACATACACACAGACACACACACACACACATAATAATCCATAAATGCTGAAAACATACTTAAGAAAATAGGCCATGGTGTCCTCCGACAATGTTTACGTTTTTGTGAATACGGTCACATGACAGAATGGGATTTCATTCCACATTTTTTATTCTATAATTAAATGGGTCATTTGGTTAATCTTGTTATTACAATCATGTTTGTTGGAGAAAAAGTTGAAATTAGGGTGGATTATTTTTTATTATTGTTAAATATAGAATTTAGAACAAAAATAATATAAAGATTAAATTTTTAAAAACCTAAATGATTTGGTTTGAACTTTTATTTATTTAATTATTTGTATTTCAAATAATTTAACACTGAACATTTCATCCCTTTTCCTAAAGCTTTGATTGTATTGTTCTGAAACGTAATACACATATTCTCTTGGTAGTCTCCACAAAATAATAAAGATGTCTAAACTTGTAAAAACGTGTTTTTGGGTGTTTTTTTTTAAATTACTGAGATTGTAAAATTGAAATAGAAATCTTGATTGGTTAATTCTGAAAGTTAGTACCTGTATTCTACAGTGATTCTCTGGAGATACCTTCACAAACTAATAGATAAAATTAACATATCTATATTTATTATAGATTATTTTATTTTATTTCTTTAATGTTAAGACTTTAACATAACTGTCCAGCCATTCAAATATAATTTTCTTTCAGTCATACTTCATCTGCTCAGATGGTCCGAAACCAGTGGACTGATCCATTACCTGCTGTAATCAGATGGAACAGCAGCAGTGTTTGTTCAAGGAGACCAGATACGTCATAATCTCTCTCCACCAAAGTTGTCTTTAAGGACACCACAATTTTTTTTTTTAAATACTGTTTTGTTTAATGACACCACTACAATACTTTGATTTATTGATGAATGACCAATTTAACAGAATTACAGATAAAGGTTTTTTTATGGTTAAATTGACTTCCTAAACAAGGCTGCCTTGGTGCCCTTTGAAAATGTATGAACGTAGCCTTTGTGCCTTTTAGGTTAGCCTTGGTGCCCTTCATTTCCTAGATGTTTAAAGGCTATTATAATGCCCTTTTAACACCGAATTTCGAGGCCTGTTACCCTGTATGTGGGATGGTGCATATAAAAGATCCCTTGCTACTAATGGAAAATGTAGCGGGTTTCCTCTCTGAGACTATCATGTCATAATGACCAAATGTTTGGCATCCAGTAGCCAGTGATTAATAAATCAATGTGTTGTAGCAGTGTCGTTAAACAAAACAAACTTTAACTGTGATTAAGGTGTGAGGTGGGGATGGCCCCTCCCTTGCATACGCCAGTGCAGAAAAAACCCCTCTTATACACCATAGTCTATTTTTGGCATGTTCTGCTTTATCAATATGGTTATGACACGTGACAGGCGAGTAGCCGTTTATAGTCTTGATTTAAGTCACTATGTTGGAAAGGAAAAACAAAGAAAGAAAAAGAAATGTTTTATTTAACGACGCACTCAACACATTTTATTTACTGTTATATGGCATCAGACATATGGTTAAGGACCACACAGGTATAAAGCGAGGAAACCCACTATCGCCACTTCATGGGCTACTCTTTTCGATTAGTAGCAAAGGATCTTTTATATGCACCATCCCACAGGCAGGATAGTACATACCACTGCCTTTGTTATACCAGTTGTGGAGCACTGGCTGGAACAAGAACTAGCACAATGGGGCCACCGACGGGGATCGATCCTAAAACGACCGTGCATCAAGCGAGCGTTTTACCACTGAGCTACATCCCGCGCCTATGTTGGAAAGAAGAACATATTTGCCTCCAAAATGTAATGGAAAATCTATAACAATACAGCCCACCAACGTATAACTATTATATACTACTCAAAATCACTATTTTGGGTGGTATTATATTTTTCGGCATGGGTATCACACAAAACTAAAAATGGCATGTATTCGAGGACATGTTTATTTCCTGAATTTCATTGCTGTATACCAAATGTGAACAATAGGTAACAAGCGTTCTGTCATCAAAGAAGCAGACCCCCAAAAATGGAGGTTTCAGAATGTTACCCCAAGCCATGAAAATGTCCCAAACAGTTCAATTACCAGCAGTAACAACTGTCAGTAGCTTGTGTGTGACCCACGTGATGCAATCGCAGCCTGACAACGGCGTATCATGCTTCCAATGAGTCTCTGGATGGCTGCCATCTCAAGATTGTTCCATTCTTCAGTGAGGGCATTTCCCAGTTCCACGAGAGTTGTTGGTTGGACCGGACGTCGCGAAATCGCCACCTGTAGCATGTTCCAAACATGCTCGATCGGGTTCAGATCAGGTGAGCGTGCTGGCCATTCCATACGGACGATGGTCTCCTGCTGGAGGTAGTACTCAACCACCCTGGCATGATGAGGTCGAGCGTTGTCGTCCATGAGTATGAACTGGGGTCTGATTGCACCAGCGTACGGTCTGACTTAGACGTCCAGCATCTCATCCCTGTAGCGTACGCCGGTCACCATGCCTCTCATCACGATGTGCAGGTCAGTTTTTCCACCTCTGCTGATACCTCCACCATAGTGGTCATGTTCGGAGATGTTGGCATCTTGAAATCGCTCCCCACGTCTTCTCCACACTCGAGCTCGTCGATATGTAAAGTCAAGACAGAACCTTGACTCATCGGTGAAGAGTACAGGATCCCAGTCGTTATCAGTGAAGTTGACGTGATCTTGTGCCCAGTCTAGACACGCATGTTTGTGAAGTCGGGTCAAGGGAATGCGAATGCATGCTCTCCTAGACCGAAGACCACTCTCCCAAAGACGATTACGAACTGTTTGCGTGTACATGTTAAAGCCAACAGCATTCCTCATTTCGTAGAGTAGTCGCATTAACGAAGGGATGACGTCTGGCCTGCACCACAAGAAATCGGTCCTCTCTTGGCGTGGTTGCTCGTTGTCGACCACCAGCATGGCGCTGGGTAGCTGAGCCATACGTCTGGAAGCGATTCCATGCTCTGCTTATCACACTTTGGCTCACACCAAAGACGTTGGCAACCCTACGCTGTGAAGACCCACATTCCAGCATGCCCATGACCCTGGCCAATTCTTCGGTGGTCAACCGACGACGTTGACGTTGAGGAGGCATTGAGGACCTCAAATGCGGTAAAAAAATTCTCGAAACTGATGCTAACCTTTAAACAGCATGTGTACGACGACGCTGTCTCAGCAAGCCAGTACAGATGTTGTCAAGTTGCACGTGCATACCGTGACCTCAAAGGCGCATGGTGATCACTCAAGCGTGTGATTGAGGCCCAAGTGAGCTTACCCATTTAGTGTAAATAGATATATTTTAATATGGGGTCATTGAATAATTTTATCCTACAAAAATGGTATGATACTTAGCAAATTTTGAGTAGTATATATATAGCATAACCTACAATCAGTTTATTTTTAGTTTCGCCTAAGCCCTTGCAATTTTCTGTGCAAACGCCACTTAGCTTGCTGGCTAATTTTAGGTTCTTATTAATGAACACAATTTTAAACGACGACTGGTATATCAAAGGTCGTAGTGCATGATTTTCCACCTGTGTGTCTGTTTGGAAAGGAAAGGTATGTTTGTAAACAGAGAGAAAGCAGCATGGTATCTTTTATATGCACTTGTCACACACAAGAAAGTACATACCAAGATATTTAATATACTAGCCGTAGGGCACTGATTGAGACAGAGAAAACCCGAAAGATCGCGGTCGATTCTACGACCTGAGGCGATCGATCATGCGACCTATTACACCTCAGGCGATCGATCATGCAACCCATCGCACCTCCGGGATCGATTCTGCGACCTATCACACCTCAGGTGATCGATCCTCCGACCCATCACACCTCAGGTGATCGATTCTGCGACCCATCACACCTCAGACGATCGATCCTACGACCCATCACACCTCAGACGATCGATCCTGCGACCCATCACACCTGAGAAGATCGATCATGCGACCCATCGCATGTCAGGCGATCGATCATGCCACCCATCACACCTGAGGCGATCGATCATGCGACCCATCGCACGTCAGGCGATCGATCATGCCACCCATCACACCTGAGGCGATCGATCCTACGACCCATCACACCTGAGGCGATCGATCATGCGACCCATCGCACGTCAGGCGATCGATCATGCCACCCATCACACCTCAGGCGATCGATCATGTGACCCATCACAACTCAGGCTATCGATTTCCAAGTGATCTACGTCACAAGCCTGTCGGTCTTCCTGTCTGTTTGTCTTTTTCTCTATGCCTGTGTCTGTCCACACATCATACTAGTATCCAAAGACATTAGTGTACGTCTGGCTTGTACGCAAAATTGCCACATTTCCACAGAACCGACACATAAAGATAATTTTAAAATGTTCCTGGCTGCTAACTTGCTAAACTGACATTGCTTTTCTTTCCCGTCAGGTCCATCAACATGAACGTTCTGTTGGGGGCCAGTCTATTTCTGGCATGTTTTGTCTTGTCAAAAGGTAAGTACTAAACAAACAACCATTGTTTCATGGCGCGGGGAGGGTGGGGGGGGGGGGGGGGTATTTTTAATTGTTCGTTTGTTTTTTAATTTTAAGCTTTGGAACTAAGGATCCAAACTACCTAATGGAATCGCTCACGCGACACTTATAAAATATATTGCTGAAGCTCTTATATGAATCCTTTCCAGACAGGGGCGCTTGGTGCGCGGTCGGTCCAGGATCGATCCCCGTCAGTGGACCCATTGGGCTATTTCTTGTTCCGGCCAGTGCTCCACAACAGGTATAACAAAGGCCGTGGTATGTACTATCCTGTCTGTGGAATGGTGCATATAAAAGATCCTTTGCTACTAATCAAAAAGAGTAGCCCATGAAGTGGCGACAGCTGGTTGCCTCGCTTTATACCTGTGTGGTCCTTAACCATGTGTCTGATGCCATATAACCGTAAATACAATGTGTTGTGTGCGTCGTTAAATAAAACTTCTTTTTTTTTTCTTTTTTTTTTTTCATTTCCAACATACTTGACTTAAATCAAGACTATAAACGGCTACTCGCCTGTAACGTGTCATAACCATATTCATAAAGCAAAACATGCCAAAAATAGACTATGGTCTATAAGAGGGGTTTTTTCTGCACTGGCGTATGCAAGGGAGGGGCCATCCCCACCTCACAGCTTAATCAAAGTTAAAGTTTGTTCTGTTTAACGAAACCGCTACAACACATTGATTTATTAATCACTGGCTACTGGATGCCAAACATTTGGTCATTATGACATGATAGTCTCAGAGAGGAAACCCGCAATTTTTTTCCATTAGTAGCAAGGGACCTTTATATGCACCATCCCACAGACAGGATAACACATACCACGACATTTTATATATCAGTCGCGGTGCCCTGGCTAGAACGAGAAATAGTCCAATAGGGCCACCAACGAGGATCGAACCTAAACCGACCGCGCATCAAGCAAGCGCTTTAGCACTGCGCTGCGTCCGCCATCGCACTTTAATCACACCTATAGACTCAATTTTTACAAGAACGAAGCCACGAACTGTCACACTGTCAAAAAAAAAGCCTTGCTTGTTTAACTTGGTTGTATTGGAAGGTAGCAATAAAGATAATTTGGGAAACATCTTGCAGAATTGCAGGATGAAGACAATAACTTGTTGTTGACAAAGACTGTGGGGTTTATCCTGTTCAGGAATGGGAAAGTATTCCACTCGGCAGGTTTTGTCGAATTCTCTATTCTTACCATCACGTGTTAAAACCGACAACCTACGTCACTAGCCTGTTATTGTTCGTAGCCGCACAGAGTTTCCCATTCTCACCATCACGTTATAATGCCGATAACCTACTTCACTAGCCTGTTATTGTTCGTAGCCTGGCAGAGTTCCCCATTCCTATCATCACATGATAAAACTGATAACCTACGTCAGTAACCTGTTATTCTTCATAGCATTGCAGAGTTCCCCATTCTTATCATCACGTAATAAACCCGATAGCTTATGACAATAACCTTTTTTCTCTCCAGATAAACCATGGTACACACCTCTATGCCAGAGAAGTCATCAGTCAACTGAATGTTGTTTTAAAATATACCATCTCTCGTATGGTCGATAGTATCTGTTTATGACACACATGCTAATGACTCATATTTGAACGAGAGCGAATGCCACGTGCACAAACTAACGTAATCTTTAGTGCCGATAAATATGATGGCATAGAACTGCCTTATACATAACGACATAATTTAGGGTTAATATTGGGGCTAGGGTTAGGGTTAGTATTCACAATATGTTGTGAAACATTTTCAGAGTATGTTGGCTTAATTGTATCGTTATATTGACTACACGCCTAGAAATATATAATTTTGTCGAGAAAACATTTCGCAATTATGCCGTTATGTCGATTGCAGTTCTATGCCAACATATTATTGCCAATGCGTTGTCACTTTTGTCATGCACATGACAGATCTATGTAGTAGTTAAGGAGTTAGTTTTCAGGGAATCTAATATTAAGGAGTTGGTTCAAAACCTCTCACATACACATTTTGACTCATGAATACAGCAACTTGGTCCGTTTTTGTCACTGTTAGGTACGCTGTATAAATGTTACCCGACTTCCATAATCTGCTATAATGTACCATATCTCTGAGACTAGAAGTCATAGAATCGCCATGTTAGTCTCTAAACATATGCTTTTAGGGCCAGAGGGATGCAATTGCATGTGCGTGTTTTTTAAGTGATCATGGTAAACTGTAATACATGGTGTTTATTTAAAGTCATATTTTAGCTAATATTTGATGGGTAACATCAAAGAAAGAATATTGCCCTTCTGCCGATTTGTTTGGAATACAGGTATATACTTTCACTTCAAATTACTTCAATACGTCTGCATCTATTTCGTCCAAGGGGCCGGATTTAGCTCAGCCGGTTGAGTGCTCGCCTGAGGTGTTTGCGTCGCAGGATCGAATTACCTCAGTGGATCTATTGAACTGATTGTTTTGGGTGCTTTTTGTTTTGCCTGGACGGGAAGGCAATATTCCTTTGATGTCACCCACCTTGCATATACATGTAGGCACTATACCACCATATCTCGTGTCGTTAATTGTTGTCTTGGCTTAAGGTTAGGGAATAGTTTCTCATAAAATAAAATAAATGCATATATGCCTTTTGAAATGTTTCTTTGATAATCACTGGTGTCACCGGTAGAGCAGGATATATTTCGCGAACACCCGATATCATCACTGGTTTTGACGGCAAGTCACGAGTGCATGACATCACAGCTATAATTACAACGATCTCTGTACTGTGCCTGTTTTGATTTACTAAACTAATCTTGCAGAAGCAGTTATCTTTGAGCAGTAGGGGAAGGATGTATTGTTGAATAATGGATCTCCTCGGGAGTGGCTGTTCACTATAGATGAGGCACTGGATAAAGATAGAGGAATCAACCACTATTTTGCCAAATGGCCATTCGACTCTGCATTGTGGAGATACATGCTTTTAATCATGGATAAATAATTTATCGTTCAGATCTTTGATGATTACAAGTACGTTGACTTCTGTAGTATTTAACCGACTCTTTACCTTTATTTAGTATTAACCGATAACAACTCATCTTCATAAATTAAAGCTAATATTCGTTCCTCGTATTCAGACTTGATACATGTCGTCAAGAAATCGTGCCACAAAATGCTTAGATTGCATTTGATGCGATGAGATCTGATTGCAACGAATCGCAACGCTCCTTATATATTCCCTTGTTATGTAAACTCCGTGTTGGCGGGCGAACACTGATATTGCTTTCAAGATTGTCACATGTTACCGATGCTGTGATTGGTCAGCGAAGTCATCGTGTAAGGGACATAATCGGTGTTACAAATTGTCTTCCAAAAGAGGGCGCTAGTAGTGGATATCAATAATCTTGACTACATGTATCAAGGCTGAATACGAGGAACGAATATTAGCCTTGATTTATGAAGATGATAACAACTGTGCAAGTGGTATACAGCTCTTTTTATAACAATACCATGAGGCGGTACTTTGGCATGAGGGTGGCTAACTGAACATTTTCCTGGTCGACCTCTGTTGATATTTTATACGGTACTTGTCAAGGGAAATCACTCCCTATAGCTAGTAGTCACATGACCCTCTCGCTAGTGTTATATTTGTTTCACAGAATATATTCATACATAGAAATTATATTGGTATGCATGCAGTAATTAATGGCGGTGTGCAATCTGTAATGGATACATTTCCTCTCTACGGATGCGCGGTCAGCCAGGGGTTTTGGATGCAGCGTGGTAACGGTATACCCAGTACGGGTGGATGAATTATTTTTACAGGTAGAGAAATGGACACTAGGTTTGGTTAATCTACAAACCTGTATCACATTGGATAATGTTACAGTATTGTGTAACAAGAGTTTGTGATGTAGAAATGGGGTAATATCCTTAACATTAAACCAGAGTTCGTTCCCTAGAACCGTTACTTCTCAGAGGTACCTGTGGGGTTTTTTTAAATACTGGAGGAAATGTATTGTGTGGACACTCATAACGTTCAGGAAGAGTTGTCGCATTTAAAGGGGACACATACAGTATTCACAAGAACCCTAAGCATTATATTTGGTGATTCATTAAAAAAAAAAGTTTTACAAGTTGAATAGCAGATTCACAATTTAAACAAAGTTTATTACGTTGCCTGCTGATAGTTAAATTTCCATTTTGATACGAAACAATTTTTCAAACTGATGCATGATTCAAAACGTAATGTAAACATCTTAGAGCACATTGATTCAAAACGTAATGTTAGAGCACATTGATTCAAAACGTAATGTAAACATGTTAGAGCACATTGATTCAAAACGTAATGTAAAGGTGTTAGAGCACATTGATTCAAAACGTAATGTAAAGATGTTAGAGCACATTGATTTAAAACGTAATGTAAGGATGTTCGAGCACATTGATTCAAAACGTAATGTAAGGATGTTAGAGCACATTGATTCAAAACGTAATGTAAAGGTGTTAGAGCACATTGATTTAAAACGTAATGTAAGGATGTTAGAGCACATTGATTCAAAACGTAATGTAAGGATGTTAGAGCACATTGATTCAAAACGTAATGTAAAGGTGTTAGAGCACATTGATTCAAAACGTAATGTAAGGATGTTAGAGCACATTGATTCAAAACGTAATGTAAAGATGTTAGAGCACATTGATTTAAAAGGTAATGTAAGGATGTTAGAGCACATTGATTTATTAATCATCGGCTAATGTGTGTGAAACATTTGGTAATTTCTAACCTGTAGTCCTCTGAGGAAATCAAGACACATTTTTCCATTAGCAGCAAGGAACCGTTTATATCCCCCCCTCCCCCCACTCAGGATAGCACGTACCACTACTTTTGATATCAGCCATAGGACACTGGTTGCAAGGGGGGGGGGGGGGTGCTGGCTATCTAGGTAAACACGTGTTTCTGTTTAAACATACCCAGCATGTATCACACACACCCCACACACCCCGCCCATGTGTGTGTGTATCTGTGTGATATTTGAACCGAAATGACCGCCAACGACATATTGCATTTGTAACTCAACAGGAAGCGGGGCAATAATTATAGAAAAATAAATGCTGGCAATAAATATAGCATTCATCGGTGACCGAGGCTCTTGACATACGTTGTCCTATCTTTAGGATTACGTACCTTTAGCCAAGTTAGCTGTATAAGCGGTACATCCACAAAACTTAATTCGTTAATAACTAAATAGTTAATTCGTAGTTAAGGTCAGTACTGTAAAACACACAGTTCGAAGGCAACGCAATGCAATGCAACGCAATGCAATAACTTCACAACCTAGGGTTTTTTTGTTGGAGAGAGAGACCATTTTACTTTAATCTAGCCCTGTAGAAACAGTACATCCATAAAAAATTAAAATCAAATTGATCGAGTTAAAAGTTTGTTTTGTTTAACGACACGACTAGAAAACATTGATTAATTAATCATTGGCTATTGGATGTCAAACATTTGGTAATTCTGACACGTAGTCATCAGAAGAAACCCGCTATATGTTTCCTAATGCAGCAAGGGATCTTTTATAAGCACTTTCCCACATACAGAAAAACACATACCACGACTTTTGACCAGTTGTGTCGCAGTGGTTGGAATGAGAAACCCCAAATCAATTTAATGGATCCACCAAGGTGTTTCGATCCTGCGACGCAATCACCCCAAGCGAACACTCAATCGACTGAGCTAAATCGATGGCACTCAGTTCGAAGGGAACGTACTTGACAACCTTGATGATTTTCCCAGACAGACAGACAGACAGAATAGATAAATATGGTATGTAGGTGCATACTTTATAGGTGTTAAATAAATGGGAAAACACATTTTTTGTTACTTCTATGTTAACATATTGTTATGGTTATGAGGTACGGTGCTACCATTAGATCTTTTTACACATTTTGTTCTGGCAATTAAATCAGAATTCACTCAGAGAAGCAAACAAGACATATTATTTGTGTAAAGTGCAAAGAGAAACTGATTTTCTTTATTATTATTATTATTATTATTATATATATATATTATATATATATATATATATATATATATATATATATATATATATATATATATTATATATTTGTTGTCCTCATAATATAAAATGGCAGTGTCAGGGTTGGAGTGCCCTGAGCTCACGGTCTCACACTATTTTTTTAAGTATTATATATGGTATACATCGTTTAAATACATACATATAAGTGGCAAAATATTACACACGAATATATATAATCAACACACCTTATGTCTATTTTTGTTGTTGATGTTGTGTTTGATTTTTGTTTTGTTTTGTTTCTTGATTTTTTAAAAATGTATTATCTGGGGCCAAAAGGTAAAGAAAAAGAAAAGGAAAAGATGTCATGTACGGAATTAACATTGATTAAAACAAACGTGTTATAAAAAGGAGTGTGATGGAGTAGACAGTGCGAAGAAGGCATTTTAGAAATAAATATATCTCAGTATTTGATAGATTTAATAAGCTTTTATGATGTTTGAAATAAATTATACCTCTGCTGCCATTTTTTTATATCTTCGTAATTACGACTTTTAAATAAGACACATTTTTCAGTTTCCAACTTTTCTTTAATTATAGTTTTTAAGGCAAATAAGTTTACTTTTTGTTTTTGTATTTTATGTTAATAATTAACCAATTTATTACATATGTATTTGTTTTCTTAAGCAGACTCAAAATAGCAATAAGTTTATCTATATGTATGCACTTTCCTATAGTATTGTATATCCATAAACTGACATCGATTAATGACTTGTGATAAAGATACATATGTGCTCTATACATGGGTGTTTCTGTTTCTTTTTGCATTCCCGTTTCTTTCTTTTTAATACAAAATATACCATTAAAAATATACGAAGAGTTATTTTCCAAAACGCAATAATGCTAATTTCTAGATTTTGGACTTAGGAATGAGTCTCAGAGTGGAAACACGCTATTTTGTTTTTCCATTAGTACCAAGGGATCTTTTATCTGCACCATCCCACAGACAGGATAGCACATACTACAGCATTTGATATACCAGTCGTGGTGCACTGGCTGGAACGAGAAATAGCCCAATGGGCCCACCGACCGAGATCGATCCAAAACCAACCGCGCATCGAGCGAGCACTTTACCACTGGACTACGTCCCACCCCAAAGTTATGGGAGATAGTATATGCCATAAAATGAACAAATTCATATTAACATATGGAATGTCATTGGAATTGTGTGACGTCACCATGTCGCAAATTAGGCGCGCATGCGTGTGGGGAGGGGTTTGGGGGTTCGCCCCCCCCCCCTCCCCGACCCCGCTTAAGCAGATTTTCCCTTTTTGTTCAATATGTTTTCTGATTTGCTCTCCCTATAAACCTCGCCAATATTGAATAGTATTCTAAAAACTAGGACGACCAAACACAATGGTAAGACAGTGACCGTTTGAAATTATTTGTGGAAATGTATGAGCCAATGAAAGCTTCGGTTACAAAATAAATGAGGCACCCCCTACACTAGCTTGTATGTTCTGTGAATTTATCTTCCGGTAACACAACACCATAATTTGTCGTGTCGTTACCTATTACAACAGCTTAATATAGTCCGGTTATGCTTTTTTGAAATCTTTCTTTGATAATTACAAATGGTTGACATATGTAGTGTTTAAATAACCCATTGGTTACTTGTTATGTGTTATATGTAGTACTAACTGTGCAAGCGGTATAATGCCAAGTGTATAACTGCAACACGAGGCATTGCTAAGGCATGAGTGCTGCGAACTGCAAAATTTCGTGGTCGACCTGTGTTGATATTGTACAGGGTACTTGTCAGATGAGAGCAACCCCTAAAATTAGAAGTCACATGACCCTCTCGATATTGTATTTTTCACAGAATATATTCTGACATAGAAATTGTATTGAACTGCATGGACTAATTAATGGTGGTGTGTAACCTTCAGGCTGAACCTAAAAGCGGTCCTGTTCTGTTGGCCTCTACAGTCTAACATCAATGGCATGCTGTGTGGCTATCTGTGTTCGTCTGCAGACCACTATCGGACGTTGCACCATACTGTCGTTTACCTGAAACAACGACATAAAATAAAATATTTAAAGTGTGTAATTAAAGCTGGAAAGACACATAGCGATTGTGAATCTGCCGTCAACATATTCAACAGCGTGTCTCTGTACCAGCTAGATTCCAAAAGAAGTATTATCGTAAATGTTGTCCACTGTGGGTGGGAATACGCCATACTCACAGTGTATGGGGGGGCCTGACTGGGCCCCAAATGATAATCCGAAGGCTATATGTAAGACCTACGAAAATCTGTAGAATCATCGTAAGCTATGACGTTCACTATATACGTTCTGTAGTGACGTCCAACCTACACGGATTTTTACGATTTCAGTAGCGCTAAGCCTGCTTCGAACATCTGGGATCCTGGACTACATATGTTGTTTCTACAATCCTGTTGTAAGATGACTGCCACTTTTCTTAGCGTGTCGGACCGGCCCCCCAAAAAACTAGTTTTACACACTTCAAACGTCTTAAGCATTCCGGATGTGCTGGATAATTTTCAAGCAAGTATTTTACAGAAATGTGGATTATTTTGAGGGAATTATCCA
>NC_054704.1:65752928-65804367 GCF_016097555.1 Gigantopelta aegis
CTATTGGGCTATTTCTCATTCCAGCCAGTGCTCCACAACTGGTGTAACAAAGGCTGTGGTATATACTATCCTGTCTGTGGGATGGTGCATATAAAAGATCCCTTGTTGCTAATCGAAAAAGAGTAGCCCATGAAGTGGTGACAGTGGGTTTCCTCTGTGGGATAGTGCATATAAAAGATCCTTTGCTGCTAATCGAAAAAGAGTAGCCCATGAAGTGGTGGCAGTGGGTTTCCTCTGTGGGATAGTGCATATAAAAGATCCCTTGTTGCTAATCGAAAAAGAGTAGCCCATGAAGTGGTGACAGTGGGTTTCCTCTGTGGGATAGTGCATATAAAAGATCCCTTGTTGCTAATCGAAAAAGAGTAGCCCATGAAGTGGTGACAGTGGGTTTCCTCTGTGGGATAGTGCATATAAAAGATCCTTTGCTGCTAATGGAAAAATGTAGCGGGTTTCTCCTCTAAGACTATATGTCAGAATTTCCATGTTTGACATCTAATAAATCAATGAACTCTAGTGGTGTCGTTAAATAAAACAAACTTTTTTCTTCTGTTTTCTTGTCTTTATATATCTTGATCTCACCCTCACGTGCATATTAGTACAACATATTGTTGAAATCCAGACATGCTATAAAATGATACAGATATATGTAATCAATAAAAACTAAAAGCAATGATCGTGCTACAGTGAAGGAATCTGCATGTTTCTGTTCCTATGCTACATGTAAATGACATCAGAAGTTCTTCCCTCTCTGAGGGGTTTGCAAATAAAGGTCAATGTGTAGCTATTCATGAAAACAGCCTGCGGGTATAATATCACTTCTATACTGTGGAATATTAAGTAAGGCAACATGTATGACTGCATGGTTGCAAGATGTACCTGTACATGCAAGTGTACCTGTGCATGCAAGTGTGATTTGGATATTTGCCATCTATAGTGGAATTGGAAGCTTGCTTACAAGTCCATATCACTGGGTGTTTCATAGCTGGTATACATGGAAGGAAGGAAGGAAATGTTTTATTTAAAGACGCACTCAACACATTTCATTTATGGTTATGTGACATTGGACATATGGTTAAGGACATACCACACAAATATTGAGGTAGGAAACCTGCTGTCCCCACTTCATGGGCTACTCTTTTCGATTAGCAGCAAGGGATCTTTTATATGCACCATCCCATAGACAAGATATAGTACATACCACGGTCTTTGATGTACCAGTCATGGTGCACTGGCTGGAATGAGAAATAGCACTCACTGACGGGGATCTATCCCAAACTACCGGCCTCGGTGGCATCGTGGTAGGCCATCGGTCTACAGGCTGGTAGGTACTGGGTTCGGATCCCAGTCGAGGCATGGGATTTTTAATCCAGATACCGACTCCAAACCCTGAGTTCAATGGGTAGGTGTAAACCACTTGCACCGACCAGTGATCCATAACTGGTTCAACAAAGGCCATGGTTTGTGCTATCCTGCCTGTGGGAAGCGCAAATAAAAGATATACATGTAATGGAAGGTATTATCTTTACATCTTAAAACAAACATTTTAAAATAATTGTAACAGGATGTTGCTATTCTGCATTATGTTTGATATCTAAAGCTTCTTTAAAGGGAGTCATTCCTGAGTTTGCTAACATAGTAAGATGTTTCCGACTAATAAAATATTTCTACGATTAAACTTGCATATTAAATATATTTTCTTGTTTAAAATATCAGTGTCTGTATATTCAATGTGTTTCTGGTCGTCTTAATATTTGTAAGAAGCACAAACTGGATTTTGTCTTCAAATAATTTCGTACATACGAAAAAACTATATTTTAAGAAATAAGATGAAATTTAACATATAGTACAAACATAAGAACAATCAGAAACACGTTTAATATACAGCCACTAATATTTTATGCAGAAAAATATATTTGATATGAAATTACAACCGTTAAAAAGTCTCTGTTAGCCAATAGCATCTTAAAAAGTGTAGCAAACTCATGAATGTCCCTTTAATGCTACATATTTATGTTAAGTACTGAAATTATACTGTTACTCGAGTTGAAACAAAAAGAAAGAAAGAAATGTTTTATTTAACGATGCACTCAACACATTTTATTTACGGTTATATGGCGTCAGACATATGGTTTAGGACCACACAGATTTTGAGAGGAAACCCGCTGTCGCCACTACATGGGCTACTCTTTATGATTAGCAGCAAGGGATCTTTTATTTGCGCTTCCCACAGGCAGGATAGCACAAACCATGGCCTTTGATGAACCAGTTATGGATTGAGTTGAAACAATGCTGAAGTTGTCTTCAACATTTTACTTCAGGTGTGATTTAATAGCCATGCAGATTTATATAAATATAGCAGCTTGTTATAAGTACCATACATGTATTTATAAAAGTATATTAAGAGTTTGGCATAATTGCTAAATTTATATAAGTATCCAGTATACATGTAGATATACTGTTACACAAAGAGTAAAACTGAAAGAAGAAATAATATTTATTATTAAACAAAGAGCAAAAGTGAAAGAAGAAATATGGAAAGAATTATACCTGACAAAACAAAAATAGTTTTAAAGTTATTATTACACAAAGAAGAAAAGTGAAGAAGGAATATGAAAAGACATACCTGACAAAAACTATATAGTTTAAAAGTTACAATCACAGCAATACGAATCAAATGCAGAAAAAACCCACTTTTAAACTGTGTCTTTGTGTGATGGAAAGCCAGAGAAACCAACACGAGAGATCCGCTTTGGAGACTGGTGGATAGGGCTATACATGTAACTCGAAGTGGTCTCCTGAGACACGCGAACACCATTATACAAATGGTAATAGGCACATTACCGGGTGATCTATCCAATTTGTTAGATGGTCTTCTCATGGAATCAGATAACTAAGCAACAGTTTGCAGTGAAAATCAATAACTGGTCAAAGATTAGGCCAGCAAAGACATTCAGTAGACAGCCATAGGCCCTGTTTGAATGATTCATCCGCCCTGTCACCAGTCACGACTCCAGCCCTCAAATTAAATGCTTTTCATTGAATCGCGTGCACATACGTCTTGTTTTACGACCAGCTTACACACCATTAATACTAACTGATCTCATCAATCTAGTTTTTCAATAATTCCAAGTGAGCTGGGGTCATACAAGAGTACATATACATGTAAATATATATTGACATTCATTTGAAAAAGGGGCAATCTATACCATTCACATCACTTTCTGAATCTTGAGAATATATTCATTTGAAAAAAGGGGAAATCTACCATTCACATCATTTTCTGAATCTTGACAATACGTTCATTTGAAAAAAGGGGCAATATTATCTACCATTAAATTCACATCACTTTCTGAATCTTGACAATACGTTCATTTGAAAATGAGGCAATCTACCATTTTCACAGGTTGAAACTATGGTCTGTGACTGATAAAATAATATAACATATATAAAACAATTAAATGTCCCATTTTGCCAATGTCTGCTTGGAAAACATCTCACTGTTGGTGTACCATAGTTTGAATGAAGTTAATGAAGTTACAGTGTCTGCAACCATGGGACTTCCTGTTATTTAACATCCAAACAGTTGTCTCCAGTACTGATTAAAGAGGAATTACCCACCTCGCCTGTAACAGAAACATGTACTGCAGCTCACAGCTTTTGTCAGCAGATAAATCCTTTGGTATAGCCAAAACAATAAACTTCCAATGAAGTCACACTCCTTAGTAAATATTGGGAAAACCACATTTTCGTTTAATTATTTCAACTTATTTCCATGCTTATATCCAATCAATGTTTCTGCCAGAAAGAAATTTTTGGGTATGGTGCTATCATATTGAATGCAACCACAGTCAACAGGGGGTATGCATCCCCCCCCCCCACCCCCCAAAAAAAAGAAAAAAAAAGAAAAGAAAGAATATGAGTTGCATTTAGGGTTAGGGTTAAGAAAAACCATTAAAATCATTAATTTTGTCAAAAGGTAAATTTAAAAAAATTAAGTATGGCACCATACCCGTTTTACCCTCTGGCAGAAACCCTGTCAATTAAGGTTCAAGCACACTGTCCTAGGAAAACACCTCAGCTATTTGGGCTGTCTGTCCAGGATAGTGGGTTAGTTGTTAGTTGTTAGTGGTTAGTGAGAGAAAAGAGGGTGTAGTGAATCCAGTACCTACCAACCGTATGTCCAGTGGCTTAACCACGACACCAGCACCGCGAGGCCGGCAAAAACCACGACACCACCGAGGCCGGCAAAAACCACGACACCACCGAGGCCGGCAAAAACCACAACTCAGCCTCTCCAGTGACCATCTGTTATTTTTGCAGTATTTAGTACCAGGGCTTCTAAATTATGGTAGCCCCACTCCCATGGCTAGTGATATTCAATGTTGGGCTAGTAAATAACTACTACTGCCATGCCAGACAGGGCTTCTAGATTATGGTAGCCCCACTCCCATGGCTAGTGATATTCAATGTTGGGCTAGTAAATAACTACTATTGCCATGCCAGATAGGGCTTCTAAATTATGGTAGCCCCACTCCCATGGCTAGTGATATTCAATGTTGGGCTAGTAAATAACTACTACTGCCATGCCAGACAGGGCTTCTAGATTATGGTAGCCCCACTCCCATGGCTAGTGATATTCAATGTTGGGCTAGTAAATAACTACTATTGCCATGCCAGATAGGGCTTCTAAATTATGGTAGCCCCACTCCCATGGCTAGTGATATTCAATGTTGGGCTAGTAAATAACTACTACTGCCATGCCAGACAGGGCTTCTAGATTATGGTAGCCCCACTCCCATGGCTAGTGATATTCAATGTTGGGCTAGTAAATAACTACTATTGCCATGCCAGATAGGGCTTCTAAATTATGGTAGCCCCACTCCCATGGCTAGTGATATTCAATGTTGGGCTAGTAAATAACTACTACTGCCATGCCAGACAGGGCTTCTAGATTATGGTAGCCCCACTCCCATGGCTAGTGATATTCAATGTTGGGCTAGTAAATAACTACTACTGCCATGCCAGACAGGGCTTCTAGATTATGGTAGCCCCACTCCCATGGCTAGTGATATTCAATGTTGGGCTAGTAAATAACTACTACTGCCATGCCAGACAGGGCTTCTAGATTATGGTAGCCCCACTCCCATGGCTAGTGATATTCAATGTTGGGCTAGTAAATAACTACTACTGCCATGCCAGATAGGGCTTCTAAATTATGGTAGCCCCACTCCCATGGCTAGTGATATTCAATGTTGGGCTAGTAAATAACTACTACTGCCATGCCAGATAGGGCTTCTAAATTATGGTAGCCCCACTCCCATGGCTAGTGATATTCAATGTTGGGCTAGTAAATAACTACTACTGCCATTCCCAACGGCTAGTGAAAAAAGTTGTCAAATGATACATTAAAGTCTATTTTGTAAATATTAATATCCTGCCCCCACCCCCACATCTTTGTGATTTTAAGCTTTATTTCCCTCTTTAGGTGACATATCCAATTATTACTATTAGTAAAATTGTATCAACAGTTAAGTAAATTTTTAATCGTGGCTAGTAAAATATTTTAATCACTGTTCCCATGGCTAGTGGATTTTATAAAAATTCTAGAAGCACTGAGTACTTACTGGTAAATATGACATGCTAAAGACTGAAAACATTTATCAAATGTTGGATTTTTTGGTTTAAACATAAATGTACCACCATATACAGAAAACAAACTTTAATGCTAGATATATATAATGGCCATTGATGACACCATGTTAGATAGCCATGTGTTACCAGATCTAAATAAGACAGGAACAAAAGATGATGTGTCAGCAATGGAATTACCCAGCCATGAAATGGTAAAACTGATGGACTGATTAACTGAATAATAATTATAAAACATATGTTATATACATGTGAATTTTAAAGGGACATTCCTGAGTTTGCTGCAATTTTTTAGATGCTATCGACTAATAGAGACTTTTTAATGATTGCAATTACATATCAAATATATTTTTCTGCATAAAATATTAGTGGCTGTATATTAAATGTGTTTCTAATTGTTCTAATGTTTGTACGAGGTTAAATTTCATTTTATTTCCTAAAAAAAATATATATTGTACGTACGAAATTATTTGAAGACGAAATCCAGTTTGAGCTTCTTACAAATATTAAGACGACCAGAAACTCATTGAATATACAGATACTGATATTCTAAACAAGAAACTTTTATTTAATACGTAAGTTTAATAGTAGAAATATTTTATTAGTCGGAAACATCTAACAATGCAGCAAAGTCAGGAATGTCTCTGTAATTAAGGCCGGTGAAACTTGTGACTTAATATAAGACAAATGACCATATTGGCTATATACACAAGTTTATCAAAACTGCAGGTCTCTTTGAACATGTATTATGAATGAGAAAAATAATATTATACATGTTTATAGGACAGGGAAGAGATAAATGATTCTATAATTTATAAAACCTGTAGTTCTGTATTTTGAATTAGAAATAAATATTATATATTGTGTATGATGGGGAAAGCGTGATTCCAGCTTCAATCAGATTTGCTGAATATGTAGATAAAATTCAAGTTTGTTTTGTTTAACGACATCACTAGAGCACATTGATTTATCAATCATCGGCTATTGGATGTCAAATGTTTTGTAATTCTGACATATGACATAGCTTAAGAGAGAAAACCCACTAATATTTTTCATTAGTAGCAATGGATCTTTTATATTCCCCATCCCACAGACAGGACAGCATGTACCACGGCCTTCGATATTCCAGTAGTAGTACACTGGCCTGAACAAAAAATAACCCACTGGGTCCCAGACCGATGGTACATCAAGCGAGAGCTTTACCAATGGGCTACGTCCCACCCGAACATGTAGATAAACACATGCAATTATTTGTTGGCTTACAACTCAATTTACAAGTTCTGACTAGGCCTTAATTTATTTACTACATGTACAGATCTGTAGTATGTTGTTAGATCAGAGCGACATACGTGTGTACACACAAGTTTATTAATTAATGAGTATATTGATCATACAAGCAGACATGCACAGCTACAAGTATCAATTATTATTCATACAAAATCACATATGCATACAAATGGATTCAGGGCTTGAAATTAATCGCAACAAAGATGGCAATTGTCATAACTGTGACATGAATTGACCTACATGTAGGTCAGGGTCTTTACCAATGGCTGTTTGGGCTTTTTGCTGCTGGATAAATATTATTACTGGGCAGGATTAAACTTAGCTCAGTCGGTTGAGTGCTTGCAGTTCAATCCTCAATGGATCCATTCAACTGGTTGGGTTTTTTCTCGTTCCAACCAGTCAACCACAACTTGTCAAAGGCTGTGGTATGTGCTTTCCTGTCTGTGGGAAAGTGCATGTAAAAGATCCCTTGCTGCATTAGAAAAAATGTAGCATGTTTCCTCTGATGACTGTGTGTTAGAATTACCAAAAGTTTGATATCCAATTTAGCTGATTAATTAATCAATGTGCTCCAGTGGTGTAATTAAACAAAACAAACTTTTTAAAATTATGTTGCTGTCACTTGGATGTGACAATTTTTGGTTTGTAATTTTGTGTTTATTTGTCGCAAACGTTATTGGTTGAAAGGAAGACGCTAGGAAATGTTTTATTTAATGATGCACTCAACACATTTTATTTACGTTTATATGGCATCAGACATATGGTTAAGGACCACACAGATTAGAGAGAGGAAACCTGCTGTCGCCACTTCATAGGCTACTCTTTTCGATTAGCAGCAAGGGATCTTTTATATGCACTATCCCACAGACAGGATAGTACATACCACGACCTTTGTTACACCAGTTTTGGAACACTGGTTGGAACGAAAAATAGCCTAAATGGGTCCACCGACAGGGATCGATCTCAGACAGACCGTGCATCAAGCAAACACTTCATCACTGGTCTACGTCCCGCCCTGGTTCAAAGATGCTGTACATACATGTATAGGCTGGATCAATATAAGTAACAAAAATTCTTATGTTCGAGCCCTGGGAGTTATAATTTCAACATATATTGTATAAACACTTTTGGCACAAACTCATATTTCATTTTGGTGGGAATTTACAAATTATAAGAATATTGTGACATGTTAATGTCTGTATATTCAAATACAAATTTAATCATATTTTTTGCAGTTAAAAACATTGTTGCATCTGTTACAGTAAGTTACTAAAAAATTAACATGATTTTTATATTTATAATAGTTTTTTGTTACTTCATTCTATGTCTACCTTACTTATATGAATAGCTTTAAAAAATACTGTATAAAGTGTCAGGTCAGGTCAGGTCAGGTCATAGGGTTTTATGTGCACATTCTGAGCAAGCTGTTGTAGTGCATGCCTGTCATGGGCACAGGTGCTGGCTGAGGTCGGCTCCTCTGTCCAGAACAGGAAAAGGGTTGGGGTGGGTTTGAGAGGGGACCGCCTGCACTGGCAGGTGCAAGGGAGCACCAGCAGCCCGACCAGAGTCGGTAGCAGGCGAAGGGTAGTTTTGGTGCTATGGAATTTTGAATGTTCCTCAGGATTAAATCAAAAGGAACCGGTTGCGCAGTTTCTATATGAAGGATCTGGGTGCATTTTTTAACAGTTCACCGAAATATAAAGGGGAGCTATATACACATGTACATATAGTTTTGAACTTTGTATGCCGAGATTAGCTCGTTATTGGATCCTAAAATAATTAGTGCTTTCCCTAGCTAGTTTTAGCATGGTGCAGCACCATGCCTCAGTAGTCTAGCACCATCTTGCCTTAATCAGCACCATGCTGCTCTGAGATTAAACAAGCCTTTTTCAGCAATTAATTCTAAAATTGCCTTTATAAAACACCAAAAAAGGTATTATTAATGAATAAAATATGCTCATTTATTAAAGCAAGCACATAAATTACATTAATGTTTATTTCAATTAATTTTTGTGTATTTTTAATAAAAGACAAGTGCCCCGAAAATGATGAAAATGCCCCAAAAGTGTTTGGTCTACCATGCCTTGCCTAATTTCTAGGGAAATCACTAACATGAAAAACATATATATTAAAAAAAAAGTACAGTCAGAATTATTTAGTATAGACTATAATCATTAGTTCAGCCTTGTCTGTCAGTCATTTCGGATCGTAGTCATAACGGCCCCAGTACTAAACGGTCTTAAAAATAATTGGTCAAAACGGCCCTAAAAAAGTCAAAACGGCCAAAGTGAAAAATTCAAAACGGCCCTTAACAAAAGTCAAAACGGCCCTTGAAAAAAGTCAAGACAGCCTTAGATATAATACTTTAAAAATGTATTTCATCTACATAAGTGTCGAGAAAGATAACTGTGCAAAGACAGTTTTTATAGTACGGTCTCACTACACGGATATTATCTGCGTCTTATTTATGTTTGAATAAACAAAGAGTTTAAAATCTACATATGTGGTTAGTGTACTAGTACATCTGTGTTAATATGTAGATTTTAAGTACAGGTAAGTTTTGGAGAAACATGAATAGTTATTATTATAACCATTTCAAACACATCGCCCGAGCCATTATACAAGAGACTGCACCAAGCAAAGGGAGTCCCACCCCAACCCTACCTCAAAGCCCAAACCCCAAAAATGAGAGGGAACGCTAACAAATACATTTACAATAAAAACTATTTATTACAAACTATGGTTGCATTAAAGCCACACACCCTAGTTCCATCCAGCGAAAATAAATTATAATTTGGTTAATCTACAAACCTGTAACACACTTAGATCACGTTTTTATCAAATGGAGTGAAAAAGCAGGTTTTATATCGATAAATACCATGGGAATCCCCATGTCCCAATTGCTTGAAATAATTTTGAAAGTTTGTATTCTGATGTCACCGGTAGATGTCGCTCGAAGCACAACAATGCCTACGTCACGACAAATTTCACAGACTTGGGGTGCCTTCTTTTCACCTCTCCTGGACATGTTCCAACTGTTCTGTCCTGGTTGTATCCCCTCTCCAGATATCGTAAGACTTAGCAAAATTATTGGTTTTAAGGATTTGTAACGTTTTGTATTGAGATACTTACTTGTCTGAACTTTATTGTTACTGAAAATGTTCACGAACTGTGAAGAAAAATCTCACAAATGAACAACAACAAATCAGATGTTGATTGCGCGAACCGTGCACGAGAAAACAAACCGAACCAAAATGATAACGGTCACGTGGTATACCAACGTCTGTGACATTGAAATGGAAATATCCCGTCTAAAAATAGATTAGACCTTGTCTGCTCAACGTTTTTTTCTCAAACGTGCGTCCGTTTTTCAGAAATACGAAAAATGCATTTTGTGGTATTACAAACACCAGGATTACCAGGATTACCAAAAAACACTTCAGGTGAATGGAAATGTATATTCTAAATAATAAACGGTAAGTAAAGTGCAATTTTATTTGTGAAAAAATGGGTTTAATAGCGAAAAACAATGACGTAATGGTTAACAACTAGCCGTAACTAGGGTGTGTCCCTTTAAACCAGTATTTTATTGATATTTAAGGAAGAGCACTCTTTCAATTAACAAAACCGCCTGAGCCTTAAGTAAACACTCCAAATACCTAACCGATTACCTAATAAAAACACGAATGGTATCATGAAATGTTTGTAAAGCAGATTTTATACAAACTCGATACACTCACTGTAGAAGTTAAAAGGCTAATTGCTGTTACCTGCCGACGGTATCAAAGATCGGTATATCGGTCTTTTCAAATACAAGGTCAATTGGTGGTCTTAATTATATTAGTAAATTGGGGGACAGGCCCGTTGTGGCCCCCGGGTAAGCAGCGCCACTAGGAACTCGTTCAGACGATACGCACTCACCCGGAAACCCAAGATGGTCCACTACCCCCTCCCCCCTTCCCTTTCTGTGATTGAATTATTAAAATAATGAATTACAGGGCGGGCACGCACGACACCCCGATGAGTAGCGTCACATGGAACTCGTCCGGGGGGCACGGCCGGGTCGGTCTATCAGTGTTGTTAAATAAAATGTTAATTGGTGGTCTTAATTAGTGGTCTTAGTAAATTGCGTTGTGTATAGGCTAATAAATTGTTACCAGTGATTCCGTTGTTTTTATACATATTTTTGAACTGCCTGTGATATAGGCTATATTGATTACTAATTATTACTAATGGGAATTAATTTAATGTGATAGTACCTATTGGCCGTTTTGACCATTTCTTTTGGCCGTTTTGACTTTTTTCTTTGGCCGTTTTGACCATTTTCTTTGGCCCTTTTAACTTTTTTCTTTGACCGTTTTGAGTTACATGTTCAGGGCCATTTCATCATGGGGCCGTTTTGACCGCATACCGTCATTTCAGTTTTGTCTGTCAGTCATTTCACACTTTAAAAATTTCATACTTACCAGTTACCAACAATTTCCAAGTTCTGCTACTTTGTCAGTAGGTTGATGTTAAGTCATAAATGTTACGGTACATTATTTCATAGCAATTGGCCACCTGTTATTTTTTGGTGTTTGTGTATGGTACATGTGATTGCAATACAGCTTATAGAACAGCTACGGAACTGAAGAAAAAATGTTTTATTTAACGACGTACTCAACACATTTTATTTTCGGTTATATGACATCAGACCACACAATATTGAGAGAAAACCAGCTGTCACCACTTCATGGGTTACTTTTTTCGATTAGCAGCATGGGATCTTTTTATATGCACCATCCCACAGACAGGGTAGCATATACCACAGCCTTTGATATACCAGTCATGGTGCACTGGCTGGAATGAGAAATAGCCCAATGGGCCCACCGACATTGATTGATCCTACACCTTGATATTATTTCAATATATATAACCGGTCTCGGTGGCGTCGTGGTAGGCCATCGGTCTACAGGCTGGTAGGTACTGGGTTCGGATCCCAATCGAGGCATGGGATTTTTAATCCAGATACCGACTCCAAACCCTGAGTGAGTGCTCGACAAGGCTCAATGGGTAGGTGTAAACCACTTGCACCGACCAGTGATCCACAACTGGTTCAACAAAGGCCATGGTTTGTGCTATCCTGCCTGTGGGAAGTGCAAATAAAAGATCCCCTGCTGCTAATCGGAAGAGTAGCCCATATAGTGGCAACAGCGGGTTTCCTCTCAAAATCTGTGTGGTCCTTAACCATATGTCTGACGCCATACAACCATAAATAAAATGTGTTGAGTGCATCGTTAAATAAAACATTTCTTTCTTTCTTTCTTTCAATATATATAATGAAGTCAGTCAATAACAGAATTAACAATAACACTGCATGTTACTTGTATTCATGACAAAGTCTTTAGGGTACATGCAGTCATAACTCATCGACATGTGCTTCGTTTACTGAGGTCAGGCCTTGGATATAAGATATAAGATATAATACGATTCCAACTATTAAAAAGTTTAAAACGGACAGACCCTAGTTGTTAAACACTGCAGCATATTTTTCACTAATAGAACCATTTATCAATTTTATGATCACTGAAATCAAACATAATTACTTATACTTTATTCTTTAGATTACCTATAAATTTCCATAGCACCAAAGTGTTTCTGGTTATCCTGGTGAACACTTCAAAAATGCATTTTTCATATTTTAAAAAATGCATGTGCATCTGAGAAATAGAGGTTTATTGATTAGAGTTCTAGTCTATTTTTAAGGATATTTCCTGGTTTTAACATCATAACTTTATATGAATGCCAGACAACTCGGCCCGGAGGACAACTCGGCCCGGAGGACAACTCGGCCCAGAGGACAACTCGGCCCACGTCGAGACAGCTCGGCCCAGAGTTCTGAGACAACTCGGCCCACATCGAGACAGCTCGGCCCAGAGTTCTGAGACAACCCGGCACACCGCGAGAGAACTCGGCCCGGAGTCCAGAGACAACTCGGCACATGGACAATCTTGTCTATTGTTGAACAATATTGTTGAACAAGTGTTGTTTTTTAAATTAAAGTATTCTCACAGAAATAAAAGAATGTGTTTTTTTGTTTTTTGTTAAATTAATAAATTGTTTATCCATTTATCTTTGAAGATAGTTTCCGCTGTTCGAATAATTTGTTTTTGTTCTACAGTCGGTGACCTAAACATTGGAGATGATCCCAGAAAAAACATGCAAGTTATTTATCATTGTAACAACACTCGCGGATATAGCCTCCTGACTTCCTGCTTTTAAGAAGTAATTCCAATTGGTGAGCATGATGACATTTTCAGCAAATAATGTATATAACTGTCCGAATTATTGGACTTATCACTTTCTAACAAAATGCCGACTTATCCGTGTGCGTTTTGTTCTAATGATGTCCGACCCAGACAACACGCATTACGCTGCGACATTTGTTCATGATGGCAACACCGCACCTGTAATAATATATGTCAATGTCTATACATGTAATTACAAATCGCAGAGAACTTCATACCAGTACAAGGCCGACAGAGGAAGGCTTTCAGGAATCTGCAGGGGAAAATATTCGAACTGTGGGGACGCTACACAGATGGTGAAGTGTCCACTTCGAGATTCCTGTCTGCCTGTGGAAAGCTGTACGCCCCTGTTGCACACTGACTTTTATCTTTTATTGGACATTTTATTTCTATGTTCTTTTGGTGATTGGTGTTTTATTTCTTTATTATAACTATTTATGTATATGTGTTCTGCTGGTATGTGCATATGTATTTAATGTAATAAATGTGGGAATTTGGCGAATGATGTCTTTTGCGTTATTTCTATAGTACAATACTTCTAGAAACCCATCAGACACTACGATATGTGCCTACGACATACACAATTGTCATTCTTAATGGTGACCATATAGTTTGCGGTATCTATCAGTATTATGCATTGTTATTACTATAGTACATTACTTCAACACTACGACATGGCCAACTATCATACTTAAGTTTAACACACATATAATGTGTCACAGCAGTCTATCAGTCTAATAACGGGGCCGAGTTGTCTCGGACAACTCGGCCCGTGGTCGAGATGTATGGGCCGAGTTGTCCCCTGGTCCGAGTTGTCTGGTCCCCCTTTATACAAATGAGTTACAGGTTTGCAAATTAACTAAACTTAGTGTCTACTTTTTACGGGCTAAAACTAGATTAACTTGTGCAAGTGCATGACAATACTTGCACTTGCAAAGTTAATGAACTACTACCCACCAACGTGTGGGAACGCGCGCGCACACACACACACACACACACACACACACACACACACACACAAACACCTGAGCCTGCGATACGAATAAATTTAAATTTATACTATTATAGTATTTATACGTACCACGATTTTCATAATCGATGAATAAAAAGATACCTGCATCAGGTATTTTTTTCCTTTACGTTTTAGTGTCAGACTAGTGAAATGGGTGAATAAACAGCAGAATTGTGGGTGACAAATGTTATATATGTTTTAATTTTCTAAATAAACAATGTTACAATAACGCGGTTTTCAATTTTTCATAAATTCAGGTATATTTGTCCGAAGGTAGATCAGAGTTGTTTCCCTTAGACGAGAAACATTCCCCCCTCCCCCATTCGTTAAGGTTGCACTATTTCAACTCAATTCGCATTGCGGATAGAGTTAACATTTTCAAATAAGTTACGTATGTACTTATGGCCAAAAAAGTCGGTATTTGGTTACATCGTAATTCACCAGAATCATTTCGTGTTTTGATTGATCGAATGAAAGGTCAAGTGGACATGAGCTCCAACGGGGTGCTGTTAGATCCACAGGTAATAGTAATTGTCGACTCATCTTCAAAGCAATCCAACATTTCACTTCTGAAAAGAAACGTTTTGACTGATAAAACCCTTCACCTTCTCCTTTGTTCTTGTTTCTCTGGTTCTAATTTATATACAAATATTTATATTTTGACAGGTTAAAAATACAATAGTTTTATTTTTTCCAATACTAAAATGTAATGCACATCTTGTATTTGTCTCAACGTGCCCATGTTGACAGTTATTTTTTGCTACGCCTGTTGATAAATCTCATCTATTCATATATAAACATAAAGAAATATTGTTTAAACCAAACATGGATATAATGATCAGGACTATTTTAAAACCCTATAAATACAACAACTATATTCATATACAATATTAATAATCATTATGTATATAATTTATATGTACTTCTAAGTATTCGTATATTCACAATATATCTCAAATGGTAAATTCCACCAGTCTACAATCATATAATAATATATTTACTAGTGTTACCGGTATACATAATTAAATAAATACAGCATAACATTCAGTTAATATTTTTATAAAATATTACTATAACAACATAACATGATGTGCGTATATCACCACAAATAACATAAATACATATCGTTTAATATACGGGAATATTCAAGTTCATACTCCCTCTTTTGTAATATTAGTATACTACAAATAATATAAATAACAATAAAGACACAGAACGTAATATATAATGGAGTCCATACTTTATCTTTGGGGGAAAGGTAACCTTGGTGCAAAACTAGTGTACGAAAACTGTGCAATAACTTCCAAGAAAACACGTTGAAGATTATGTACCAATGAATCGTGTCACAAACAGCAGCAGAATGGGTATGGGAACTCTTTTAACGTGCCCATATCCAAAAATAGGTTCAGGCACGCCCATCCTGGGTTTGCCTTCTGAAATCGCCAGTGGCCAATGTCGGGACAGGAAGGGGGGGGGAGGGGGTAAGGGGTTTTATGTGGTCAATATAATTAATTTAATTGCTTTACAAAAAACTCAGAATTTTTAATAAAATAAAGTTGGGACTTAATTATAATTTAGTAACTGCCTCCAGTTTAAAATTGGTTTATTGTCTATTTAAATACATGTAATTAGTTGGCGTCAAATTTTGATCGGGCTCTTCCAGAAAGTTAGGAACATATAAAAATAATAATAATAATAATAATAATAATTATTATTATTATTATTATTATTATTATTATTATTATTATTATTATTATTATAATAATAATAATATTTATTATATATTATTATTATTATTATTATTATTATTATTATTATTATAATAATAATAATAATAATAATAATGAAACAATTTGAATGTTTGAACTGTAAATAAAGACTTTTATTAAAAACAAGCTGGAACAACCAGTAAGAAGTAAGAAACCTATATAATATTATTGAGACACAATCAGCTTCAGAGATGCAAAAACAATAGAAACACAAGCTACCATAACCAGACTGTCACGACTTGTATATCAAAGGCCGTGGTATGTACTACCCTGTGTGTCGGATGGTGCATATAAAAGATCCCTTGCTGCTAATCGAAAAGAGTAGCCCATAAAGTGACGACAGCGGGTTTCCTCTCTCAATATCTGTGTGGTCCTTAACCATATGTCTGACGCCATATAACCGTAAATAAAATGTGTTGAGTGCGTCGTTAAATAAAACATTTCTTTTTTATAACCAGACTGAGGAAACAGAAGAATAGACAGGACTTAGTTATAACTTGCAGCTTGGATACTAAGTTTGAATTACAATTAGTAGCTTATATTTAGAGTTAGTTAATTTATACAGTTTTATGACAATAAAAGTGTTAAGAACCTAACTTTGACGTTTGTTATGTTTATAATATTTTATGACAATAAAATATTAAAACCTAACACTTTGTTGTTTGTAAAAGCTATATGCAGATTCTGACAGACACACACACACACACACACACACACACACACTCTCTCTCTCTCTCTCTCTCTCTCTCTCTCTCTCTCTCTCTCTCTCTCTCTCTCTCTCTCTTTTCTCTCTCTCTCTCTCTCACACACAACACACACACACACACACACACACACACACACACACACACACAGCGTGGTTTACACAAATGGGGCGGGGTCGAATTTATGTACATTTTCCTTGGATATCCTAATATAGCACTGTAAATACAATGTGTTTAACTTCAGCGCGAGGGTCGTCCGACCCTCCTACCCCCCCCCCCCCCCTCCACCGGCCAGCGTACGATCTTGCTTTATTTGGATAACCCCTTCGTAATAATAATACATAATTATAGTGACGAATAAATATATTGCAATACATAGCATTTTCATAAATTTATAAGGAAGCATATATATATCAGGCCCGTAGGAACCAGGTGGCCGGGAGGAGGCACGTGCCTCCCACTTGTGAGTATTTTTTATTATTTGTTTCACCTTGAATTAAATATATAACTTGCACTAAATCTAAATGACAAAACAGTTACCCATGATCGAAAACGTATCTCTGCTCATGGACAAAATGGTGGTTGATTTCAGGAATTCACTATCTATGGCCTTGTCTATAGGACGAGAACCTCTCCCAACACCCTTTATTAGACAATACATCCTTCCTGCTCCGTTCAAAGAGACCAATGATTCCAGACAACTTTACTACAACAAAATTAGCGGAGGACAGGGCTCATTGGAATTCATACAACTGTGATGATATCTGTTGCCATGAATCACTGTCAAAACAGTGATGAAGTTAAAGTGTTTGTTTTGTTTAACGACACCTCTAGGGCACATTGATTAATTAATCATCGGCTATTGGATTTCAAACATTTGGTAATTCTGACACTTAATCATCATAGGGAACCTGCTACATTTTCTCCATTAGCAGCATGGGATCTTTTATATGCACTTTCCTACAGACAGGAAAGCACATACCACGGTCTTTGACCAGTTGTGATGCACTGGTTAGAACGAGAAAAACCCGAGCGACCTTCAACTTCTAAATTTAAAAGAAAAATGGCCACGATTTTTGTTTTCTGCACTCCTTTTTGGTAATACATATAAAGCATACACCTTAATAGTTCATACGTTGACTGCAAGTCGAAGTGCAAGGACAAGTCAACGTACACTTCGATTTCCAGTCAACGTTAATCTAGCTTGATGAACTAACAACTTAAATATGTGCCATGCACCAATTTTAAATTAGATACTTTTTCGCACCATTTCAGTTGGGGGAAAATGACGCATTCATAATTTACAAAACATTTCAACTATTCGATTTCATAAATAGCAAAATATTATAAAATTTTATTGGAGGTAGCCTATAGCAAATTTGTCAGTGAAATACATTGTTGCTGATTATGTTGAGGTAACTGGAACATACAAATGTACACAAACTAAAACTAGTTGTACTAACGAGTCGACAATTCGGAAATACCAATTTCTAGCACACCCGAGGCAATCGGTTCTCACAAATCGTGTATTTCTTACGCTACAGCGGAAGTGCGAGAGACAATTTTTACATCATACCATGTTATATTTCCGTTTCCGTTTTGAACAGAAAATGTTGAAGTTTATCATTTTATTGTTTTGTGGGCATAATTTTGTCTCGGGGTCAGAACTAGTAGATTCGGGGAATTTCAAAATAGAAGGGAAGGTTGAAATTACTACGGCGCGTGATAAGAATTGGATTTCAAACACTAAAATTCTTGTTGATGGAGGGCAGTATGTTGGTCATTTAAAGTGAGCCCTTTGTGATATTCGTCACATTTTCATGTTTGTTTTATTTACTTATTATTTGGAGGAGATGTCTTTTTAGGAAAGAGTTTCTTCAGTTTCCCCCGTCGTGATTTGTTTTGTTTAAATGTAATAATGGAATGAATGTATTGAAAAGACGGGGTGGAATAGACCAAAAAGTCTATACAAACTGAGTGGCATAGGGCTGCTATCTCGGGTCGATATTGGTAGAAATTACTGACGGACATTTGGTCTGGCAAACTACATATTCTGCCAACCCAAATTTAAGTCTATAGAATCGGACATGATTAGGGGTGCAACGATACGGTCAAAACTGTATTGCGATATATAAGAAACCGCGAAAATGGAAAAACAGCGAAGTGCGATTCTTATTTGTTGGTTTATTACTTTGAAGATGATAGCCATAGCCGTATTCCAACATAAATGAATAATGTATAATAATGTGTAAGTAACAAAACATTTATTTGTAATTATTGTTAACTTGTTATTTTTATTTGACTTTTAACACCTTGTGTTTAGAAGTTAGAACCAAGTATAATCGACCTATCACTTCGTATGCCAACAAGTAAGCTGACTACGCTTGACATGATTGTTACATTTACTGTCATCAGCAATTAAAAAAAAGATACATGGAAAAAATAGCATGTAAAAATCGCGATACGCAAAACTGTATTGTGGTTTGTATCGAGCTGATCAGTTATCGCGATATACTGGTTTATCGTAGCAGCACTAGACATGATTATATAATTAGCCAATTTATATACAAAAATGAAAGAAACAGATTAAAAGGTCAACATATGATATTCAGGGCACACTATTTCATGCGAACTTTCGTTCTGTTCACGAGTATTGTAATTTCGAGACCCTATGATTTGACTAGGTTTTAGTGTTTAATTACTTACTTAAAGTAGTAACTGGTTTAACGTGTCCATATACCACTAGGGTTTTAAACACGCCTATCCCGAGTCCAGCCTCCAATATGATCGGGGGTTTGACTTGGGACAGGGATAACCTAACAAATAGGGTCAATTTAGAAATTATGAATATTAATGCCAAAAATATAAAAAAGGGGAAAATTGGGGTTAATAAGTTTTGGCTGCGCCCTTAAAGAAAAATATTAACATTCCTAACCTATATAAATTATTAATATAATATAATTTCAGTGCAAATTTAGATGGGCTGGTCTAAAATTAATAATAATTATTAAACAATATTCATTAAGGTCATGTGAGGTTAAGAGGAAAGGGGCTGCCAATCATATTTTAAACATTGGTGTGACCAGGTGAGGGTCGGTAGGGAGGGGAGGCCGGCCCTAAACAAAACCTAAGGCCGAACCGCCTACGCCTGTACCCCAAAGAATACCCTAACTCCCGGCATCCCAGCACCCCCACCCCCCACCGTGTCCAACCGCAGTTCAGTCCAATCCTGGCAGCCTACTAGTTGTTTAGGAAGTTATTATAACTTCCCAAACAGGTGTCACTTGAAGAGTGACGCCAAAGGGTTATAAGAGTTTAATTGCTGGTGCCACTAGGGGAGTGGCGCAAAAAATCCAGCGATGGTTAATTTAGTATTACGTTTTGGGTGCCAAGCCTGTCAGAAGGAGAGAGGTGAACCCAGCTGATCCATGGAAAAACAGGCGACCCCTCAGTTGTCCTCTAAAACAACACGATTTGGATTAAGTCATTAGTGTTTAGACTAATTTTTTAGATACTTGATGCACAGCAAACCAGTATAGACAACGTTATAATGCAATAGTTGTAACTTGCGACCAGTCATTTGGAACATCACTGTAGTACAGAAGTACCATTGATAAAGTGAAAGTAACTTCACCGCCAAATGAGAAAAGGAATCTGGGAGGTGTATCTATTTTGTTTCAGTACTGGGGCTGATATTTAGTCCTTTTACAATATTGTTAACTTTAGCAAGCATTAAAGAAACTGTTTTATAAAATGTTTTCTTTTGTATTTTATTAAAACTTTATGTGGAAGCTAAAATTTATGTATTTAAAATACAATTTCAACATAACTTTGAGGTAACTGATTGGGTAACCCACAGAATACACAAATATAAAATTTCACGTAACCGAACAATTGGTTACCTAGGTAAAAACCATGTGAATATTGTCCCCTGGATACTAATAATAAAAGTACAATTTAAGTTCTATATAGTATGGATTTTTGAATTTGTTCACTATTTGTTTATAGAGGTGACGTAAAAAAAAACCCTACTTAACAGTGTTTCCTCTAGGGGCTGTTCGTCGGTGTGTCACCATTGAATAAAGGACTTGCCGATCAGTATAATTTTTTTTAATGCACAAGCTATTTGTCATCAATATATTCAACAAATAAGTACATTGTTCAAGCCCAATAGCCAGTGGTGGGTGGAGTGGGGGGATAAAGGACTATAATGATTTACAAGTATTCTGATCGTGTCCAAGATAACAGTAAAGACATTGACAATAGCAATAGTTTATTAAATAAAGTTTGTTGTGCTTAACGACACCACTAGAACATATTGATTAATTAATCATCGGCTATTGGATGTCAAACTTTTTCCATTAGCAGCAAGGGATCTTTTATATGTAGTTTCCCACGGACAGAAAAGTGCATACCACACGTTGACTGATAAATCAATAAAATTTGAAATATTCTGGTAAAGACAAAGTTTTTCACATTTCTATCAGATAGATAAATGACAAAATTCAACTGACATCCCAAAAGTATTTAACAGAACAATCTATTCAAAACACACCTGCAACATAATTTGAACCTAAACAAGATGCAGTGTCCGGAATGTTGCGCTTGTGCAGTTCCGATCTCCGAAGTCATCTGTTGTCAATGTGGTATAATATTGTTGTGAATTTCGTAATTGTTTTGAACCGTTTGTTTGAATGATTTAGAATTCTGGCATTACTGATGTGGAGTCTCGGTTTTGGTGCAAATTTTTTTTGTTTTTTAAATTAGTCTGCCAGAAAGACTGATCGTCAATCGGACTGGTAGTTGCTTTTTTTTTTTACTCATCAGTCAGAATTGTTATTCGCATTTGGCGAGCAGGCAAGCACTTTCTGCACCCATGATACCTGTAATTTGTTACATGCACAGTAATATTGCATTTCTTTATTTTTATTTTAGGAATGATGGATCATTTGTCATTCATGGTTTGCCATCAGGATCATTTATTGTTGATGTCACAAATCCATCGTACTTGTTCGAATCTGCCAGGGTTGACATCACGTCCAAGGGAAAGATCCGTGCAAGACGTGTCAACCATTTACAGCCAAATTTGGTGAAAACTTTGCCGTATCCTTTAGAGATCCGCGACCGAGGCAAAGCTACATACTTCCAGCCACGAGAACAATGGAGGGTTCAAGATTTCCTCTTTAACCCAATGGTAACAATTTGAACCTGCTTTCAGTAAAAAAAAGAAAAACATTCTTTACTGTCTAGCTGGTGCCTATTATTATATCCATTTTCCAGCTGTGTGGGGGATTCCACTTTAATATTAAAATAATTAGTAATAGTGACTCAAGCATTATGTTCAGGGCTACCTCTGGCACTTGCCAAATTCGACAATTGCAAATTTTAAAAACAATCTTCAAATTTTATTTTAATTTGGCGAAATAATTTCAAGTATTAATTGATATTTTGGTACAAAATAACTGGGTTTCTGTAAGTTTAATAGATAAATTGGCGAAATTTTCTGCTAACCCAGAGCTAGTCCTGTAATGTTACTTTGTGCTTTAACCCAATTAACATTGTTGTTGAGTTTTTTTCCAAGGGATTTTTTTTTTCTCATTGCTTTAAGCAAGATTTTAGCTGATTGTGTAAATTAGAAACTGCAAAGATTTTAGGTTGAAAACGTGACAATAAAATTATGTAATGTGGTGCAAACAAATCACAGGCCTAAGAATATGAGGCAGATGGTCACTAAGGGTTTTGTTTGGTTCTCAGAATTGTTGAAGCTATATTATAGCTGTATGTACATAGCACTTGTTAAATTGTTGCACTGCTCTACTTGTAGGTGTTGACAATGGTGTTGCCATTACTTCTGATCATGGTTTTACCCAAAATGATGAACGCTGCTGACCCTGAGACACAAAAGGTTTGAGAATTTTATTATTACTTGTATATGTACCTGTTAAAATAAATTCTCATTTAACTTGTTTTTGTGCTTTTAAAACAGCAGTCATGTGACATTTTAGTAACATCATTAATGCCAAACACAACTTCTACTACCATGTGAATTAACAGTACCCTGTATGAGTGTGTTTTCTCTATTATACATGTAAGTTATCATCAGCTTATATGTTTCATTACATTTTAGGGATCAGTGTTCGAAATAAGCACTTGTCCATTTGTCTCAACAAGTGAAAATCTGCTAGGACAGGCAAAATGTTATGGCAATGGTTGTCCAGTCGACAAGTGAAAATGTTTAGTGCAGTTTCATTTTAAGCTGTCAAAACTGTTGTCCTTGCACTTGAATAAAACAAACCACTTATTTGGACAAGTGAAAATATTGGCAGACAAATAAATTTCTATATGTACTTGTCCGGTGGCTTATTTTTATCGCTGTAGATGCGAGTTGAATACAATTGTTTTGATTTGGTTACTTACTGGTTACACAAATATAATTCATTAAACAACTTCCCAGAATTTTAAAATATTTTAATAATTGCCATACATGTATTTGAAATGTGGCTAAAACAAAATTCTTGCATGTTTAAAACCAGAATTTGGGGGTTTTTTATTTTATTTTTTAAACTAGATTAATTATGAATATTACAGCCTAAATGATTTCTTTATTCACTAATTAGCTTATGGTAGGAGAGTCATTTTGTTCGACAGAATTCGTGTATTAAACAATGTTTTTACTATGTTTTTAACAGGAGATGCAGTCCCAGATGAGTGCATTCAGTACGAAGCCGAACATGCCGGACATGTCCGAGATGTTTACAAACATCTTTGGAGGCGGGGGGTCGGCCAAAAAGTCCATAAAGAGCAAACCGAGTTCCAGGAAAAAAACATAATGTTCAAATCTATTTAAAAAAACATCTTAATGGTGTGCTTCTAGTAACTCTACGAACACTAATTTTACTTTTCAGCCCAAATCAGTTTACAGTTTTTAAAGTAAAGGTTCTTGACAGGTTAAATAATAAATATGTTATGGTTTTTAAAGAAAAAGGTTTTTGAAAATAAGTATTGAAAGCCAACAGAAATGCTATTTGTTGTGAAAAATGTGTTGAATACAATGCAAAGCAGTGAAGAAAAGCTGCTTGTTTTTAGCTTATTTTAAACACAACTTGTAACATGGGTGGCATTTTAGAAAAAACACACAGAATTTCAATTCTCATTCACAGTTGATAAATAAAAGGGAAATTTGAAAACAAAAATGCTTCCCATAAAACATTAACATGTTGCCAGAAATATGCTTTTTCCTTTAAAAAAAAATATAAAATGTAATTGGATATTTATTTTCTAATCCAACTGGCCTCAAACAAATGCATATTGTGACTTGCTTTGAACACTGCTTGATATGTATTTTCGATCATTAAGGTTATAACATTAGTCCACTCCGACCAAGTCTACATGTAGCTCGGGTATTCACCAAAGTCACCAGTTGTTAATTTTAAAAACAGTTGGCAAATTAATAATTTCATGTAATTATTAATATTTTGTAGAATAATAATTGTGACTTTTTACCGTTTTTGAAGTTCAGTAAGTAATATGGCAAAACTTTCTGCTTGCCCAGAACTAGCCCTTGCAATCTAATTAAAATTAGCTCCACTATTACATGTGGATGTAACAGCAACCAGTTGAAGCTCATGTCCACCAATCAAAACCTTACTTGTAGAATCATGCCAGTGATTTGAAAATAATTTGAAAACATTTCGAATTATCCTGAGGGTATACGATATGTTTCATGTGAATTACGAATGCCTTATTTAGACCAGTAGAACTAATTTTAATCAGATTGCTAACAACACTGCGTAGTCTCCAATGTCCAGGTAACATTTTGTCTGTAAATAATAATTTAAATATTGACCAATCACACTTCGCCTTTTATAATGATATTTGGGAGCATACAAATTCTACAAATATCGGGCGAGTCTATTTTAGTGGCCGCAGTACAGTGAACCATACCAATACGTACAGGATGAGTTATCAGTCTTCAAATTTACATTAAAAATTATTTATTTATTAAAAAAACAACCTAAATCAGTCTTCAGTTTTACATTACAAATTATTTATTTTATAAAATAAAACATGTTTTAAGGCATTTGTAATTCACACGAAACATGTAGTATACCCTCAGGATAATTTGGAATGTTTTCAAATTATTTTTTAAATCACTGGCATGATTCTGCAAGTAAGGTTTTGATTGGTGGACATGAGCTCCAACTGGCTGCTGTTAGATCCACATGTAATAGTGGAGCTAATTTTAATTAGATTGTAGCCCTTGGACCTGTAAATAACCGTATGTACAAACAAAATGTTATTAGCAAAGAAATTGAGGTATGACAACCAAAACTGGTAATGACCAAGGTTGTGGTTTCACAAAAACAAGATTTAATGTTTAAAAAATCCAAAAAGAAAGTAATTGTATTTATTTAAATTATATAACTTTATATACTGGTAACTACTGTTAAAAGCAAGCCCCTCTACCCCCCCCCCCCCCCCCCCCCCCCCCCCCCCCCCCCCCCTCAAAAAAAGAGTAAATAAAATAAAGCAATGAAACGAGCAAAATTAATAAAAGCAAAAAGAGTAAAGGGTATCTTCCAGATGCAAGCATCAGTGCTTACACAGAGGTAATTTGCAGCTTTTTATCAGATTTGTTTTGGTGTTAAATAATGTTTACAAAGTAAACTGGATTTGATTTGAAAAACTGAAAAATCAACCTCTTATTTATAGTTTAGATGTTTCACTTCATCTTTTTTTTTCTCCAAAATGGGCACACTTGAAATTCAGTTTGGTGATTGTAATTTTTGGGGGCTGTTTCAGAATTACTTGTGTTTCTTGAGAGTAATTGTTGCATCTGACTGGTTGTCATTGGATATTATCATGGTTACAACTGTGCAGCTGTTACAATATTTGACATGTTGGGGTGACTTGTGTGGTAGTTACAGTGCTTGTCTGTTGGTTATGATACTTTGTGTTATCAGAGTGACTTATGCTTATGAGACTTGACATGTTGCCAAGATGATGATAGTTGTGATGTTAGGGTAACCTGGTCCCTTGCTTTAGAGTCCAGACTCAATCTCTAATGACGTCACACACATACAATTTGTATGGCGTTGTCATGACATTACTATCTCAGACTCTTTATTAGAATCTTGAGTCTAGACTCTTAAAGTTTTATAAGCACCAGGCCTGACTCGGGTGCTTCATGCGATTTTAAAGTTAGCGAACAAAATATTTTAAAATTGTTTATTTTACTTGTGTACTTGCACACCTTTTCCATGCAATTTTGAAAATACGTTAAGATCACAGTGATACCAGTTTTGTTACTTCTGAAACAAGATACAAGCATGACATCAGCAGTTTCTATGGATGTTATTTATTAGTGATTGGTGTGCAAGCAGGAATCACATGATTCATGTTTTAATGTAAACAGATATTCCAACACAGGGCTCGAAATAGAGGCCTTTGAAAAGCAGACCAGGGGCCCAATTCACAAAAGTCTCTTAGGCTCTGCTAGACAACAAAGCATCCTCTTTGTAAGTCTTTTAGCATTGCACTGCGAGATCACAGAGTTACGAGAGTTTAGTGAATTAGGCCCATATTTTTAGACCTATCGTGTGAAATTGAAATTGACCTGCTTAAAACCTTCAAGAGACGGATGTATGTACATTGTACACTCATCTCATCTATTTAGCTCGAGATTATTTTATTTTCCCACTGCCCCCTTTCCTTTTACTCCTTTGGATTCCACTTCGTTTCCTCCCAATCTGGCAACTCCTTTATCTTTCAACTTCTTTTGCTGTCCACCTCCACATCCCAGTCCTTGTCTCTCCAACCGCGACAGGTGCTTGTCTCTTGTGGCTATCTGTGCCACACACCTGTCATTCACTTTCTGGCATTGTTAAGAGGCACTTATAACCACCTACTATTCTCCTCTACTACTGCTATTTAGCTCAAGATTCTGTTATGTTTTAATTCGATAATGCTCTAAAATAGATCAGAGGTTATACAGTTTCACACCTATTCCCAAACAGTGGCTTCATATTTCTTGCTGACAATCTTCTGTTCTTGCCGGACATATTTCTTTTGAGAGAGACAGAGTACATTAACATGCCCCAACACACAACAATATGGTAACCAAACTACTCCCCCCCCCCCCCCCCCCCTTTTTCTTTTCGTTTTTTTTTTGCTTTTGTTTTTTGAAGGGTGTAGTGCCGAGCGGCCGCCCTCCTTTAATTTCCACCCAGCGAGAACACTGATGCCCCTATACCACTATGGTTTCGGTGATGTCTGTCACGGGCCAGGTCTCTGGATAGCCAGTGGTCTGGTCCAGGACAGAATTTCTTTTGACCTGCTATTATTTAAAAAATAATAACAGCAGGCCATATTTTACTTCCTGTTTCGAGCCCTGTTATATTATATAGTGTGCTGGTTTCTCTTTGTGATTAAACTGAAAATATGTTGAGTGTATTAAAAGAAGTGTATTATAACAAAACATTTTCTATGTTCGTGTAAGATGCTAGTTATTTTTTAAAACCGTTTTATTTGATTTCTCTGGTTTTGGAACATGTTTTCATTTGACGTAGATGTGAGATATTTGGCATGCATTGGTGTACCTGTATATATGAAGTCATTTGAAATCATTGTGCAATATCATTGTTATTAATCATTATTGATGAGCACACTGTAAAAAAAAAAAATCTTTTTCACTGATTGTATTATTTGTGTCTATGACTGAATGGTTGATATTTGCTGTAACTGCCCAATATTAAGCTTCTATAACATACATAAAAATATCTTATTTACTATTATTTGGGTGAATAACAGACTTGTTGATCTATGCTGCAGCTGTTTAATATTAAAATTGTAATATCTAGTTTACTATGGATGATATGTTCAAGTATTGATAAATCGAAAAGAATATTGAGCAATTAAATTTAAGAAAGTAAAATTCACTTGGTAGTAGAAATATGTTTATATAAATGGACGGAACCACATTTTAAGTAAATGTAAGTCTTTTAATATGTAAACAGATTGCCAGCTGAATGAAATACTTTCACTATCAGCAAAAATCACTAGATTAATATAATTTAAAATTGAACATGTCATGGTTAAAAGTACATATACATTGTATTTGTATTCTGAAAAGAAATGATGGTATGATGGTGTATAGTGCTGGAGTGTTTTGTTTCTCCATGATAGGGAATGACCAAAACCTACATTTGTTGCAATCACACCTTTAATTCAACGATAAATTAAGTAGAAGGTGTCAATACTTAAAAGCAAGAAATGCTACTGTTGTATTGGCTTTGTCAGTTACTAATTAATTATTAAAATAATACGATTTTTTAATACTAAAATCATTTATCTCATGGCCATTATCAAATCACACAGTTAAAGTTTGCTTTGTTTTAACAACACCACTAGATCATATTGATTTATTAATTAGCGAATATTGGACATCAAGCATAATTTTGACTCGTAGGTAGTCTTCACATCCACTTTATTGATGCATCAGCCCGAAGAGTGTTGTAAGACGTCAGTTTCTTAAGGAAATTAAATTCATTTGGTACATGTAGTTCCAAGTTATATAATCAGGATCATTCTTTACTTGCTAAGATTAAGTGTGTTTGAACCAGCCTATTGACCTGGTATTGATTCCAAGTGGTAGACCCTATTATCAAATCGGTAACTCTGTTTTTAAATTGACGAGTTTGGGGTTTTAACAAAGTTGAGTTACATTTCTTGTTGCAGCAAATTTTAGTCTTGTGTTCTTGTTGGAATGTTTGTTGAAATAATTTATGTTTTTCTGCACATGATTCTCTTGAATATACTTTTATATAATTCTGTATGTTGTAATGTAATATATTGTATACATATTTGGATTATTCCATGTGGTTTTGTTATTTGTCTACATAGATATGGTTTCAAATGAGCAGTATTCAAAACAATCTTTTTATTAAATAAATTTATTTGTGATAAACAGGCATATGTGTAGGAAAATGTTGTCTATACTGCAGCGAGAGAAGTTTCTAGGGGGGGGGGGGGATCAGTGAAGTTTCTAGGAGGTTCATGTAATGCTTCCTTGGAATCTTTTTTTAAAAGAAGATTCACTTGGAGCAAGGGGTGTTGACCCTTAATTCCTACACACACACACACACACGCACACACACACACACCCTCTGCACCCTCTGCACATGTGCCGGTTTGATTTGATTGATGTATGGATTTAATCAAACTACAACATTACCATATAGAATCTGATTGACAGTCATTAATACATTCAAGCACATATCACTGTACAGTGTGGATTTAAATGAATGAATGTTTAACGACACCCCAGCACAAACATACACATCGAATATTGTGTGTCACAAAAGGGAACTGTATGAAAATATTATTTATATAATTGTGTAAAACCACAGTGAGGTGGATTCAAAGGCCGTTTTGGCAACGTATATGGTCTTTTTCCACGAATTACTGCCACATGCTTCGTTTAAAGGCCAAGCCACTCTGGTAGTATAGCAAGTGTGCTAATAAAGACTTCCCCATGATTTGTCCAGCCAGTATGTCGCTCAGTGTTAGCACTAGCCTGGCGTGTGATGGGGGACAGGATCAATCGCTCTCACTGTCTCAGTAGAGTCGTGTGTAAATTACTGTCCTGTCTGCTGGGAAAATGTCTTTTGCTGCTTTATCGCTAACCATAAGCGTGCGCGAAGAGGCAACTGCCGCCTCAGTGCTGAAGTAAATCCTAAAATGCGGGGTAAAACTAGAGATATTCGGACAAATAAGCTGGCTTGAAACCTTTTTTCCATGTTTTTTCATCATTCTACCCACAATATTAAGTAGTCGCAGGTCCGCCAGTTTTTATTTTTGGACTTTAAAATGTCTTATAATGCTAATATGGAAACCTGATGATAGAACAACCATAAAATTGAGCCCCTTCCCACTTTGAAAATCTGTCCTACGGGCCTGAGTTGTAGTCCATATAAAAATGCTTTGCGATTCGTTTGCAACCGGTTTGGCGGTAATGCTAAATATGAATAAATGTTGGTTTCCAGATTCAGGGTTTTGTATGTCTTTGTTGCTAACAGACGGTTTTGTGTCTATCAACTGGTCCGGACGGACGTAGTAAGTGTGTTTTTTACTACGTAAAGGGAAGTAACTCGCCGTGCACGTTAAGAAAAGTATTGCCTTAATGTGTCCCATGTACTATCAACCAAATGACAAAATAACCATGTACGCAGAAATTTATATTCATTTTCCTGCATTCTGGGAAGTAAATTTGTCACATCGTCGGACTTGTTTTTTTACACATCCACGGACGGACTATGGGGGGGGGGGGGGGTGCATACGCACCCCTCGCACCCCCCTCCCTTCGCTTACGGGCCTGTTGGTACAAATAATCGTATTCCCTTCCACTACCCACGATAAGGGTGTATATGACGTGAGTGTAGTAACGTCTTATACAATACGTTAAAAGGAAATTATTACCTCATATATACGGTATCTTAAAGGGACATTCCTGAGTTTGCTGCACTTTTTAAGATGTTATCGACTAACAGATTGTAATTACATATCAAATATATTTTTCTGCATAAAATATTAGTGACTGTATATTAAACGTGTTTCTGATCGTTCTAATATTTGTACTAAGTTAAATTTCGTTTTATTTCCTAAAAGCGATTTTTTCGTACGTACGAAATTATTTGAAGACAAAATCCAGTTTGGGGTTCATACAAATATTAAGACGACCAGAAACATTGACATACAGACACTGATATTCTAAGCAATTTTTTTTAAAATTTAATATGCATCTTACAATGCAGCAAACGTCCCTTTAAGGACCGACTCCGAATGTTTTTTTTTAAATTTATTAATACAAATACATCTAGCACATTTTTTTTGCACATAGATTGTCTGGTATTTACCGTTATTGTAACAAGTTTCCGACTAACGGAGCTTTTTTATTTTAAACAAAATTACATTAAGAGAAATGTTATTGGATCGGTATAAAACTTGCAAATGAAGGTGTGTGTGTGTGTGTGTGTGTGTGTGTGTATTTTGTCATGGGCAACAATCTGCATGGGCTATTTCTCGTTCCTGCTAGTGCACCACGACTGGTATATCAAAGTCCGTAGTATGTGCTATTCTATCTATGGGATAGTGTATATAAAAGATCCCTGCTACTAATGGAACAATGTAGCGTTTTTCCTCTCTAACACTATATGTCACAGGTAACAACTGTTTGGTATCCAATAGCCGACGATTAATAAATCAATGTCGTTAAAAACAAACTAACTTTTCTCATATAGACACTACAGTACAGGGCCGTAGCTAGGATTTTTTGTTGGGGGTGGGGGGTGAGGGGGGTGGTGGTGGTGGGGCAACCGAGTAGTTAATAGTCTAAAACTCTTTAAACGGTTAAGAAGAGAAGTTTCTATAATATTTTTGCACCCACACCACCCACCACTTAGCTACGGCCCTGCAGTACATAATACGCTACTGCTGTATCAGTCATGGGCATTATTAGTACTGACTGGTTGCGATGGGGGAAATCCTGAATCCAGCGATCCTGTAAATTATCTGTAGCAACCATCGCACCCCGGAAGAGCGCTCTAGCATATTTTGTAACGATCATCAATATATGAGAGAGAGAGAGAGAGAGAGAGAGAGAGAGAGAGAGAGAGAGAGAGAGAGAGAGAGAGAGAGAGAGAGAGAGAGAGAGAGAGAGAGAGAGAGAGAGAGAAATCGACAGACATACAGAGATGGGACATGAAGGGGAGGGAGATGTGGCGAAGATGAACCCCTTATTCATCTTTAGAAGTCAAGATACATGTATAATGATCACGCTGAAACTCTTAAAGATATCATCCCGTAGATTTATACGTTATTATTTAAATTAGTCTTGCTGTGAACACAAATGAAAACACTGCACTAATAAGTTTTTATTTGCTTTCATTACACACAAAGTTAATGTTTTGAAACGGGCAACACATTCGAACTAGATTAGTATTCCTGTTATTGAAAAAAAAAAGGTTGCGCTAAATTGAAAAAGAATAGATATGCTCGATTTCGAGACAGTAAAGTTGGTCTTAATGCATTTGACAGTCGCTGAATTTTTCATTTATGAAGAACTGTTAATGAAGTTGTTATTAAGTGAAAATGGTTTTCTTTTTAATATCTAGTCGTCAGGAAGGCAAGTCTCCACTATGCGTCAGGGAGGCAGGTCTGCACCGAACTCCAGAATGCGTTTGGCGTGGTGGTGTCTCTGCATCCAAACAGTCCACCTTTGTGTATTTTCGCGTAGTCCTCACACGTGGGCTTGCGGCCTTTTGTGCAGAATTTGCCGTACCTTTTCAAGTACTGCATGACGCACACCTTGGCACAGCACGCGTCATTAGCACATTCCTCCCAACCTGCAAACACAGATATTGAAGTTCATAATAATTAGGTTTTTCACTTCTTCTTTTTCATAACCATCGCAGTTTGAATTGGTAATGGAAACATTAAAAATGAATAACGCACGCACATACAAAGATATTTTCCGAGAGAATCAGACATAGAGTCTAGGGGTGGACAGGGGAAGACAGAGAGAGAAATAGATGGCTGGGGAGAGATAACCCAATTGGAAGGGAGGTGGAGAGATTAACCCTTTTATGCATCTTCGCAAGTCATGGTACCATTCCTTATGCAGTAGTTATACGGAATGGTACCTTGGTTTGCGAAGATGTTCTTTATGGTGACACATGTGGAAGACTTGAATGAGGATTCAGGATTATATTATGAAGAGATAAGACAACAGGTCGGCTGAAATACTATTAATAGTACGTGTACTAAATATAAGCGGGTTAGCAATGTTGATCGGGTGCAGGTCGCCGCGAAGGTGGGTATTTCGTTTACACCGGGATAACCCCGGAATCCTCCCCTGATGAACGACAGGGATTATCGGATAATCATTTGCAAAATCATTTGGAAATGCCTGGAAAAGATCTGAGGTAAAAACAGAAGTTTAATTGCAATAAATTGATATGGAAACTTACTGGCTCCTAGCCTGCCACAGTCGATCCAGTACGGGTACGTGATTTCATATTGCCCACAAACACGAATGCCGCGCTCGTCTTCTCGGCAGGTGTTGCCCTGGCAACCACTGACGGCCTTGAAATAAAGTTAAAGGTTGTTTTGTTTAACAACATGACTAGAACCCATTGATGTATTAATCATCAGCTATTGGAAAGAAATGTTTTATTTAACGACGCACTCAACACATTTTTATTTGCGGTTATATGGCGTCAGACATATGGTTAAGGACCACACAGATATTGAGGGAGAAAACCCACTGTCGCCACTTCATGGGCTACTCTTTTCGATTAGCACCAGCTGTGGAGCACTGGCTGGGACGAGAAATAGCCCAGTGGGTCCACCAACGGAAATCGATCCTAGACCGACCGCGAATCAAGCGAACACTTTACTACTGGACTACGTCCCGCCCCCATCGGCTATTGGATGTCAAACATTTGGTAAGTTGTTATATATAGACTTAGAATGGAAACTCGCTATATTTGTTTCTGTTAGTAGTAAGGGACCTTTTATATGCACCATCCCACAGACAGGATAGCACAGCCTTTGATATACCAGTCGTGGTGCACTAGCTGGATTGATAAATAGCCCAATGGTCCACCGACAGAATCGATCCCAGACCGAGAGCGCACCATGCGAGCGATTTACCACTGGGCTACGTCCCGCCACGCCTTGAAATAAAACCAGGGGCCATTTATTCAAACGATTATGTATTAACAGAAATATTCAATGCCAAGAACTAAAACAATACAAATAGTAACTGAAAATATTATGTCGAACGTTGATTTTGAACAAGCAAAGGTATCCATAAACCATCAAATCTGAAGTTTCTTTTTGTATTTCTGCATAATAATTAAATGGGGATATGTCACACTAGCCCAGGGTTAATTTAACTATGCTTTGAACTGGGCCCACAACTTTAGCAAACTAGCTGTGTGTGTGTTTGTTTGTTTGTGTGTGTGTGTGTGTGTGTGTGTGTGTGTGTGTGTGTGTGTGTGTGTGTGCAATGGCGTAGCCAGCATGACTACTGGAATTTTCCCAGATGTATTTTATTTTTCTCATGACACTGATATTTATTTTACAGGTCTGGGTTTTCCTCGGCGTTTTTTTTCCTCCCTGGCTACACCCCAGGTGTTTGTATGTATGTGCGTGCGTGTGTGTGCATGTGTGTGTTCCTTCAACACTGACCGATAACTGTCATTGTTAGACAGATATTTCATTCAAAGGACGCGGTATGTACTGCCTTGCTTATGGGATGATGATGATGATGCTTCTTAATAGGAAGGTGCGGGACGTAGACCAGTGGTAAAGCACTCGCTCGATGCGCGGTCGATTTGGGATCGATCCCCGTCTGTGGGCCCATACGGCTATTTGTCGTTCCAGCCAGTGCACCATATGTCGCAATTAAAGAATGTTTGACATCCAATTGCCGATTATTAATAAAGCAATGTGTTCTAGTGGTGTCGTTAAACAAAAACAAATGTTTTCGTAATAGGGGTAGCTTATGTGGTTGCAGCGAATATTGTCTCTCACTTTCTGGACCAAGTGTCAAAACAGCCATATATTAGACACGAAATAACCTTTGGATTGTTTCGCATTTTATTTGTGTCTCGTTGTCATAGAATTAACCCCACTCCGCTAACCCCACTGCACTTTCTTGACGGGTGGAGATATCCATAAACTTACCCCACATATGCATGTCAAACAATCATCGTCAAGGCCTCCTGGAATATAAATAGACGTGTTATTTAGCTTTGACTTTACTGCAGTCGGAAATTAAAAGCACCTATAGTATTCGTTTATTTACTGTGATTACCAGGGCCCGTTCCACGAAGCGATCTTAACCCTAACAACCTTATGCACTTAAGGTGATCTTTGCGCTAAGGTCGCTTTGTGGAACGAAGCCCAGGCCCCATGCTTATAAATCTTTAATGACGTCACACGCTAATCTCGATTGAGATTCAAAACTTCTACTGACGCCAGTAGAAGTTTTGAATCTCAATCGAGATTAGTCACACGCATGTTATTTGTATTGCGTTGTCATGACATTATTGTCCCAATAGAGTATTAGAGTCTTGAGTCTAGACTCTAAAAGTTTTATAAGCACCATGCCAGGACATTTATGATGCAATAAAGTTACCAAAGGACGTAGGTAAGACAGTCTTGATTATCCAGTGGAAATGAAAACAAAATACAACATCAATTGAGGAACGTAAGGTCGGAATGTAGATTGTGGTGGGTGAAGGAGCTTCCAATTTTGAGAAGGAAAATGTTATCCCTATTGTATTGTTGCAGTGAAGTTTGTTTTCTGGCCACCAATAGTGTTTTAGATCATTTATACAAAACAAAGGCACTCCTAAGTTAAATTAAGTTTAAAAAAAAAATATGTTTTCGATGTGGTGGGTGACTGTCTGCCCCTTATTTTCACCTCTAGAACTTTAGTCTTGTATTTCACCATGGTTACTTATAACTTACTAGCAGTCACGTGCACCATCACTAGTGCTGAGAGGATGGATAAACGGAACAAAAACATCTTCAACCTTTGCAACGAGAATACCTGTAGAATACAATTTAATTTTGACAACATAAAACAAATTATATTTATTATTAACATTGTACCCAGTCTAAAATACCTTGAGGGGTACTAAAAATGAGAACTGGGGCACGATAATATCTGTTGCGTGCATTGGCATAAGGGCTCCCATTTTTTTAGGGGGTGGGGTGGGTTTTTCTTCCTTTTTTTGCCAGAATTAAACGAAAAGGGCCGAATCTGGATAACAACATATATTCATATTTACATTACTGTCGAACAGCTAAATAAGGTTGCAAACGATCAACTACACATTTTAATATGGATTATAACTAATATTGTGAGTAGAATGATGGAAATTCATGGTGAAATGGTTTCATGCCAGCTTATTTTGCCCCAATATGTCTGTCGTTATTGCACACATTTGAGGATTTGCTTCAACCTTGGGATGGGGGAGGGGGCGTTGCCCTCTTTCGTACGATTATGGCCGCGACGATTGCGTTTACGAACTAGTAGACTGGTCCCCGGTCAATCTGATTAAAATTAGCTCTACTGGGTCTAGCCAGTAGATCTAACAGCATTGCGTGGACTCCCATGTCCAGGTGACATTTCATCTATAAATAACAATTTAAATATCGACCAATTACACTTCGCCTTTTATAGCGTTATTCGGGAGCATACAAATTCTAAAAATATCGGGCGAGACTATTTATGCAATAGGCGAACTTGATGGTCTATTTCAACATTGAAAAAACAGGGGGAAAAGTGCAGTAATAAACTTTGGATTGTATACTAGTATAAACAGATTTTATGGCTATACCACCAGGGGTTTTATTTCGTCTTGAAACGAATTTTATATAACATTTTATATTGCAATTAGTTTCCGGCATACTTCGTAATTCACACGAATCATTTCGTATACCCCCGGCATAATCCCGAATGTTTTCAAATTATTTTCAAATCACTGGCATGATTTTGCAAGTAAGGTTTTGATTGGTCGAATGAAAGGTCAACTGGACATGAGCTCCAACGGGCTGCTGTTAGATCTACACGTAATAGTGGAGCTAATTTTAATTAGATTGGTTCCCGGTGTGGTCATTTGGTTTAACGTGAAGCGCATAAACCAGTTCAGCTAACTTTTTTTTTTTTTGTTTTTTTTTTTTTCTACTCGGTCTTGCTGAACTCAGCCATGCCATGATCTTCTCCAGCTGACAGAAATGGCAGTTCCAACTCCGCCCCCTCCCCCCCACTCCTTTCTAGTTACGGCCATGATTATATATATGTAGTCCCTTTCTGTAAAACATTTTCTCTTGGTCTTCCAAAAAAGCTCTCATCGACATCAATAACTTAATCACCATTGGCAAATACTGGTCCACGCAAGTTTTGCTTGTGTTTTTTTAGTTTAGGAAAGATATAGAAGTCTTCAGCTATAGACAGCCAATTGTCAGTTGTGCACAGGTGTATTGCCTGAAGCAGAAACACACCTGCTCGAACCTTTTCTCGAAATATTTTTTGATATTCTCTCTCTCAACCTATGAAATTCAGTGGCCATTGGTAGTATGACTTCACTGCTGATAATCACGACTGCCACCTTACTGTTCCAGAAAACTGATGACACCTGCTTCGCAGCTTGAAATTCTTTGATGAGGTAGTGCATCATGTTTCCTCTGCTTGCTCTGAAGTTTTGACTCTGGGTCAAAGTGGTGCACCCATGTCTCATCCTGGGCTACAAATGCCTTGAGAAAGTTTGCCAGATTCTGCTGATAACATGACAAAAGGTCTCTGGAAATGTCCATTCTAGTCAGCTTTTGGTCTGCGTTAACATTCTGGGTACCAATCTTGCTGAAAGCTTGTTCATGTGGAGTGTATCCGGGCGCGTATACATGAATAATTATATTTAGGTCAAGCCCGAGTAATCTGGCGGCAAAAGAGCTAGACGAACATTTGGACAGTTATCAACACTCTTTTACCTTCATGTTTCTTCCTATCGTGTGTCTATTAATGATTACTATGTGATTTTGTTTTATTAGGGAGCTCGAAAATGGTCGATGTAAAGGTATTTAACGTCAAACATAGGATTGTTGTTATATTAGAGTGGGAATCTTTGATTTTGATTTTTGTAGGCAGCGATTGCCCAGAATTTATATAGATTGGTCTCTAACGGTAAGAGAGTGTTGATAACTGTCCAAATGTCACTCTCTTTTTAGTTTTCGGGCTAATTTAGGTCTAAATTGTGGCGAGCGACGTTTCTTGGGGTGGTTGACACATGCTATATTAAATATATTTTGTTTTTAAAGAAAAAAAAAAGATCGCTTGAGCGGGGATGGGTGGGCTTCGACTCCCGAAACTCCCGCCTGAACAAATGCTTGGTATCAGTTAAGATTGACTGTACTGAACAAAACTGGATCCCAGTAGAATTAGCAATATGTTTACTCGGTGTTGTTTTAATTCTCGTCAATCAGCCATAACCATGCGGTAGACAGCCTAAACTTGGGTTTGAGATGAGGCATCTTTAGGACAACCTGATCACATGGGTCATACAGTGTACTATCCTGCCACAGTTAAATTCAGCATAAGGAGACATCCCATTTTTATGTAGATACTGGTTTACCTATCATTTCTCGTTTTTCTACATTGTGCTTGTTTTTTCTAACCCTATCGAATTTTAAAGTAGATTTCTCGGAAACGTACAGTTACTACTCTGTAAAGTAATATTCTTAGTTCCAAGAGATGGTAGTGTTTATAACTGAGTTCAAACTTATAACTGAGTTCATAAAAAGCAATATATGCTCTTCAAAAAAAAGTAGGGGAACCTGAAATATTAATGTTAATATCAACTGTTAGACCGAACATACGTTTTGACCACAGACATCCTAGTAACGAACGTTCAGGTCTGTTTATCAACACACCGAAACACGTTCCATAGTTTGCGCATGCATCACGCAGTTGCCCCGTACGCGTGCGTGGGGTGTCATTCTCGATTTTGACCATTTCCAGGAAGGTCCAGTAATCACTGTGGAACACTATTTCTGTCAATGTTTTTCATTCTGTTGATCATACAGTTGTTATTGTTTTGTTTTTAGTCATTTTTATCGTTTGAATTTGCGATTTACTGATAAAAAAAATCGTCAACTTTCAAATTTCACTTCTGACCCAAATCGTCCTTCAAGATCTTTGACGGTCATAAAATCTACTGTAATACTGAACTACCGGTTGTAATGTTTGCCTAATTAATTCACTATTATTATATAACCATTCCCCACAGCTATTATACCTTACAATTTTGGCAATTGTAAATTCTTATTAGAGTTCCCCTACTTTTTTTGAAGAGTATATATTATTATAGGGTTAAACTATCAGCTGTCACGTCACATTTGACCAACTCGATGGTTGCGTTGTAACCCCCCCCCCCCCCCCCCCCCCCCACACACACACACACACATACACACTCCTGACTTCCGACGGTTACGCTCAACTAAGCGGTCGTACGATGAGAATCGATATGTAATAGCGCTCAGATAGGACAGTCGTAGAAGCCGTGAGATCAAAGAGTTAGCCGACTCCGTCGTGACAGTTGGTAGTAATAGCATAAGGCCACGAACGTTTTTATCTCCCGTCGGGCGCATTGTCCTGAAGCATAAGCACCCACGCTCGACGCTTTTCGTATAAATTAGTATGTGCAGAATCTGTTGTATTTATTCATTTTGCCTCAAGCCATATCAAGTTATTTCATTTAATAAACTGGCATGGCATTTTGGCGAAACGAATAATACACCTGAGTGCCAATTAATTAAAAATGTATACATCGTGATACGTTTATGACGTTTGCATTTCTCTGACTACAACCAGTTTCGTGATAAAGTTTCTAATAAGTTCCTTTCACTGCCCCACGTGTCATATATAATTACATATCCCAGCTATAAGCTTTTATGTATGAAAATACAAAGCAAGAAAAATAGAAGATCAACTTACCGCAGAGCAGCTGTTAGACAAACAAATGTTCCAGTGCAGTGATTTTGGGTGTTATATAGTTGTTCTTGGGTTTAAAAAAAAACAAAATCATCCATATATACATATGTTTTCACACTGTGTGAAAAAAACATATACATATATGTGTTAGATATCACAGTACACCTTGCATAAGCGATGTGTCCATCAGTGCCGGTGAAACAGGTGTGAACACTTTTCATCCTCGCGTGTATGTGTGAAATAGAAAAAGGGGTTTTTTTTTTTTTTTTGCTATCGGTCTTCGTGTTAGGTTAATCTGTTTCAGGCTGATAGGTTCTGGGTTCAAATCCTAGTGCCAGCTCCACCCAGTGTAAGCAAATAGATCACTGGGGATGTATAACTCAGCTACATTTTTCTGTTTTTAATTTAAATTTTTAAAATTATTATTATTTTTTATTATTATTATTATTATTTTATTTTTTGTTCATTAATTATTAACTTTTGTCATGTTTTGTTTTTTTGTTGTGGTTTGAGTTGTGGGATCGAACCTCTTACGTGGACTCTTTACGGGTTCCCGCCCCAGCCAGTGCCCGTGACTGGTATTGTAAAGGCCTTGGTATGTGATGTTTTATCCGTGGGAATGAGACATTCTTTCATTTATTGTCGAAGTACCCCCATTGTCGTATGTTCTTTTTCGATTGTTAAAATTGAGCTATTGAAAAGAGATTCTTGTTACTAGTATTATCAAACCTCTAAACATTAAGGCTTGAACTTACAAAGTCTGTTTTTGTAGCGTTTACCAGCAAACAGAATGCATATACGTATAAACCATATTGCATGAAAGTACGGGGACGCATATATGGAATCTACTCAACCTAGCTATAAAAAGTAAAGTTTGTTTTATTTAACGACGCCGCTAGAGCACATTGATTTTTTATCTTATCATCGGCTATTGGACGTCAAACATATGGTCATTCTGACACTGTTTTTAGAGGAAACCCGCTGTCGCCACATAGGCTACTCTTTTTACGACAGGCAGCAAGGGATCTTTTATTTGCGCTTCCCACAGGCAGGATAGCACAAACCATGGCCTTTGTTGAACCAGTTATGGATCACTGGTCGGTGCAAGTGGTTTACACCTACCCATTGAGCCTTGCGGAGCACTCACTCAGGGTTTGGAGTCGGTATCTCGATTAAAAATCCCATGCCTCGACTGGGATCCGAACCCAGTACCTACCAGCCTGTAGACCGATGGCCTGCCACGACGCCACCGAGGCCGGTATCAACCTAGCTATATGTTTAGAAAGTGATTGTTGCGGATTACGTAGGGGCGGGACGTACGCTGATAGCCCAGCGGTAAAACTCTCGCCTGATTTGCGGTCGATCTATTCCCGTCGGACCGGCCTCGGTGGCATCGTGGTTAGGTCATCGGTCTACAGGCTGGTAGGTACTGGGTTCGGATCCCAGTCGAGGCATTGAAATTTTAATCCAGATACCGACTCAAAACCCTGAGTGAGTGCTCCGCAAGGCTCAATGGGTAGGTGTAAACAACTTGCACCGACCAGTGATCCATAACTGGTTCAACAAAGGCCATGGTTTGTGCTATCCTGCCTGTGGGAAGCGCAAATAAAAGATCCCTTGCTGCTAATCGGAAAGAGTAGCCCACGTAGTGGCGACAGCGGGTTTCCTCTCAAAATCTGTGTGGTCCTTAACCATATGTCTGACGCCATATAACCGTAAATAAAATGTGTTGAGTGCGTCGTTAAATAAAACATTTCTTTCTTTCTTTCTCTTCCCGTCGGTGGGCCAATTGGGCTATTTATCGTTCCAGCCAGTGCTCCATAACTGGTGTAACAAAGGCTATAGTATGTACTATCCTGTCTGTGGGATGCTGCATATAAAATATATCTTGGAAAGAGTAGCACATGGAGTGGCGGCAGCGGGTTTCCTCTCTCATTATCTGTGTGGTCCTTAACCATATGTCCAAGTGTGTAGAGTGCGTCGTTAAAGTCACCATCCCTTGTTTTTAAACACGACGGCGTGTTTGTACTATTAGAGCTGTTTCTTTTTCTGATTGAAATCGGATATTACTTAGATTTGATTATCCATTTCCTTACATCCGAAGTGTTTCTCATCATATTGGTGCTTTTAATACCATGAAATCCATTTTTCACATTAAAACAAACCCACACATTCCTCTGCGAAGTAACGGTTATGGAGACGAACTCTAGTCTATTTTGAGGGTATTTCCACGTTTCAGCGTCACAGATACTTGTTCCACTCTATTGTAACTTTATCTAAAGGTATTACAGGTTTGTAGATTAACCAAACTTATGAGGGATTTGACTACCAACTGTCACGACGGAGCTGGCCAACTCGCCGATTTCTCGACTTCTACGACTGTCCAGTTGCTAGTCTGAGCACTCTTACAACTCCATTCTTATCGTATACAACTTCTACGACCGATTGTTTGTTATAATCTGAGCGCACCCATCGTAAGTCAGGAGTTTGGAAAATACAAGGCAACCATCGAGTTGGCCAACGTCGTTGTGACAGTTGACAGTCTTCACCTAGCATTAGTATAAATTTTCACGGGTAGAAACCATGGTCTGCGACTTTAAATAAAACATTTCTTCCTTTCTTGGCGGATTACGTATATGTATACGCACACGGATTACGGGGGGGGGGGGGGGGGGGGGGGGTGGGGGGGGGGGGGGGGGTTGACGTTGTCCAATGGTAAAGCGCTCGCCTGATGCGCGGTAGGTCTAGGATCGATCCCCTTTGATGGGCCCATCGGGCTATTTCTCGTTCCAGCCAGTGCACAACGACTGGTATATCAAAGGCCGTGGCATGTGCTATCCTGTCTGTAGGATGGTTCATATAAAAGATCCCTTGCTACTAATGGAACAATGTAGCGGGTTTACTCTCTAAGACTATATGTCAAAAGTGTTTGACATCCAATAGCCGATGACTAATAATCAATGTGCTATAGTGGTTTCGTTAAACAAAACAGAATTTAATTTTAACAATGCTTACACATCTGTATTTGAGAAAAACACCCCAGGTTTTGTAAATTCGGCTCTAAATATTTCATGACATCCGAAATGCCTGGATTTTGTACGTATGGAAAGGTTAACATTCTTGTTTTACTTTTAACCGTTTAGATGACATTATGTTTGCATTTACCATAGTTTGACATCCAGTGGCCGATGTATTGTTCGTGCTGGGATGTCGTTAAACATCCATCCATTCATTCACTCACTCATTCATTCATTCATTCATTCATTCATTCATTCATCCATTCATCCATTCATTCATCCATTCATTCATTCATTTAACCGTTTATGAAAATGATCGGATATGATGATTGTGGCTTCCTGTTACCTGATCCAGAATTACGGTATATATAAAACCCAAAGGCAATATTATTTTGTTTGTTCGCAGATGTTTTTTTCCACCCACGTGTAAAGTAAAAACGCATGTAACGAGATACGTTACATTACACCTCTCCGTTATCATATCGACGTCAAAGTAAGAGGTGACAAGTGCGAGGTGTGATCAATGTGTTCTACCTTACACACGAGTTACGTTCACAAGCTAAATATTATTTTATATTATGAAAATAATTTTTTGTTGCTACAATATTATATCGGGTGATTTATAAAAATGTTCCACGTTGAATACATGTATTGGAAAACGTATGCATAAAAGGACATTGAAAATGTGTCGAAACTAGTTTATTGTATCGACTTTTGATAGTTATATTTTTTCTTTGATAAAAGGTTTACATTTAAAATGAAAAACAGGTTTGATTTGTTTAACGATACCACTAGAGCACATTGATTTGTTAATAATTGACTACTGAATATTAAATATTTTTCATTCTGACATGTTTTTACAGCAAGATATCTTTTATATGCAGTTTTCCACAGATAGGACAGTATAGTACTTTTAAAATGGTGCATGATACAAAAGTAAATGGTAGAGAAAGTCTATTCCATTGAGAACCTATGAAAACAATGGTCTAGCAGTCCACATATTCTTCTAACGCAGCCCATAGTCTTTATTTTAGGATGACATTACCTTTCTATGTTCCCCCATTACAAGTTTATGGACTATTACGTATGCAAGTTTCTCTTAGTTTGCTGTCCTGCGAAAAGGTCGTAGAAAACCTTGAAAAGGACGTCTGTACATGGTTAATCGACCATCGATTTCTTTACGTACAGTAGATTTGTAGTAGCTTCTTAATGGTACACCGGCCTCGGTGGCGTCGTGGCAGGCCATCGGTCTACAGGCTGGTAGGTACTGGGTTCGGATCCCAGTCGAGGCATAGGATTTTTAATCGAGATACCGACTCCAAACCCTGAGTTTCCGCAAGACTCACTGGGTAGGTGTAAACCACTTGCATCGACCAGTGATCCATAACTGGTTCAGCAAAGGCCATGGTTTGTGCTATCCTGCCTGTGGGAAGCGCAAATAAAAGATCCCTTGCTGCTGATCGGAAGAGTAGCCCATGTAATGGCGACAGCGGGTTTCCTCTCAAAATCTGTGTGGTCCTTAACCATATGTCTGACGCCATATAACCGTAAATAAAATGTGTTGAGTGCGTCGTTAAATAAAACATTTCTTTCTTTCTTAATGGTACAGAAACGATACACACACACACACACACACACACACACACATACACACGTGCGCGCACGCTTGATGCGCGGTCGGTTTGGGATCGATTGCTTTTTAAGAAAAAGAACAAATGAATTAGGCACAAGTTACTAGGCCTGTATCGATCCCCATCGGTGGGGTCATTGGTCTATTTTTCGTATCCTGTCTGTGGGATGGTGCATATAAAAGATCCCTTGCTACTAATGGACAAAATGTCAAAATGACCAAATGTTTGACAACCAATAGCCGATGATTAATAAATCAAAGTGCTCTAGTGGTGTCGTTAACAAAAACAAAAAACAAACTTCAACTGCACAATATCTTAAACGGACTGCCACTTTAAAATTTGTTACGACTAAAATCCCCTTTTTGATGACTAAAATTGCACATTAAAGATATCGTCCTGTTTAGAATATCAGTATTCGTATAAATAAGGTGTTTGGTGTCGTCCTAATGTTTGTAATAGTCCAAATCGGATTTTATTTTCCAATAATTTCATACCTACGAAAATATACATATTAGGAGGAAAATCAGCAATGACTGATGAACATACAGCTGCAAACATATTACATACGTACACACTGGTATCCTAAACATATAAGTTTGTTTTGTTTAACGACACCACTAGAACACATTGATTTATTAATCATCGGCTATTAGAAGGAAGGAAATGTTTTAACGACGCACTCAACACATTTATCCGTCCTGCCGTACGCGTGCGGTTAGGATACTACGATTGAAAGAATTATTTCTAAAATAATCGCTCGCATCGCTCGAATCGCTCGCGTCGCTCGCGTCTTGTTAGGATACAGCTTTAGGAAAAAAAAGAAAACAATGTTTTATTTAACGACGCACTCGACACATTTTATTTACGGTTATATGGCGTCAAACATATGGTTAAGGACCACACAGATATTGAGAGAGGAAATCCGCTGTCGCCACTTCATGGGCTACTCTTTTCGATTAGCAGCAAGGAATGTTTTATATGCACCATCCCACAGACAGGGTAGTACATACCACGGCCTTTGATATACCAATTGTGGTGCACTGGCTAATACAGCTTAACAGAACTGTCATATCCTGTAATATACGGATAATCCAAATAAATGATTTTTTACAGTTTCGAATGCACCAGCTTCATGACCCGTGAAGTTGGGGAAAAGCTGACGTTTTCAAAATTAGTCGCACCTAAAGCGGATGAGAACTAATTGAATTGTCACGCCTTCGGGCTATATAGTTGCTGTTCTTTGCCCATTCGACGGGAATTGGTTGCTGTGACGGTACATGCTCTTAATTTCTTTTCGCCTGTGGCGATATTAATTGTTTTAGAGGCCGTGTGCAGTTCCAGTGCACTTAGCCAAGGTGGGCAACTTGTTACGTGATACCTTTGCGCGACGGTCGTCGAGCTTTTCTATTACACACCTAGCGCAGGTGTGGAGGCCATGTGGCCAATAGTTACGTAATAACTCCGCTAGTGCTGTTTATGACCAGGGGATTGCTCGCGGAATGGCGACAGCCAGTCTGACGATCAGAGAAAAATATACCAACTCTGGGAGAGGTGGAAATATCAGATGATAGGTGAGGTACCGCGTTGTGCCCCCAGGCGATATTCGCTGTCTCTGAGAGTTTTGAATAAATAGCTAGGATTTTAGATATATCGAGGAGAAACACAGGAAGGCTTCCAGGGAACGTTCGTCCGTTAGGACTTGGTAAATATCATTTCTGCTCTGTTGTATAACCTTGATGTGATTGATGTGACTTAAATATTTTAATACTGTATTATACCAATATTATTTAGACGGTGCTCCGGTCATCTGACGCAGTAATCTGTAGGCTCACTGTCCTAAATAATTATAAAAAGCTTAACCAGTCATCCTAGAGGACATAGGTAAACTGTAGGTTATTGTCTTTATGGTGATAGGTACCAGTATTAAGTCTGTATTACAAAGTTATTGAATGAGTAGTTAAGGGTTAATTAAAAATTAACCAGTTAGGAATAGAGTGGTAATTCCTTTATTAATTAAGTTCCCCTGGAAGCGTTTCTCAATTATCACACGTGTGGGTGTTGTGTCACGGTGAAGTGATTAGCATATTGTGTAAACTAGACACCTAGAGATTAACTAATTAAGTGATCAGTTCTGGGTTGTTATTATTGTTGTTATTAATTAACTACTGCGGCAGTACATTTGTCAGCGTAGGTTAATACAGATTCCAAAGTGTATTGTGTTTTGTTGTGTTTTCTAGTGAACTAAACGTGCTATAATAATATATACTTTATATAAGATCGCATCTCTGATCATACCTAGAGACGAGCCACAGCGGGTATAACTGCCTGTTACAGAGAGATCTAATAGATATACAGTTAGGAGAGATGTTTGGACAATCGTGTTTCATTCAGTTACGGGTATTATAGGATCCCCGTGACAGTTGCATAAGTAAGACGTAAGTATGTACGATTATTAAACTATAATAATATCAGACGTTTTATTTCAAACGCAGAAATGCAATTCTAACCAATGATAATAAACTTTTATTTAATATTAATTTATTTTTAATTGACGATTTTAATTTACGTTAAATTACAAAGTTATAGCAATAGTTAGAACAGTGCGTAAAATGGTTTACATCGTTTCTATACATGTATATATGTAAAGCCTGTGACAACTGAAAATTATTTCACTAGGGACATAAATTTGATAATAACTGGTAACTAGTTTATTAATCTCTAGTTATGGTAGTGTAAAGAGGATGTTTTTTTTTATTCCAGAACCTGTTGTTTTATTCCAAAACCTGTTGTTTTATTCCAGAACGTGTTGTTTTGCTGCAGAACGTGTTGTTTTATTCCAGATTGTGTTGTTTTGCTGCAGAACGTGTTGTTTTATTCCAGAACCTGTTGTTTTATTCCAGAACGTGTGGCTTTATTCAAGAACGTGTGTTTTATATCAGGACGTGTGTTGTTTTATTCCAGAACGTGTTGTTTTATTTCAGAACATCTTGTTTTATACAATAACCTATTGTTTTATTCCAGAACGTGTTGTTTTACTCCAGAACATGTTGTTTTATTCCAGAACGTGTGGCTTTATTCAAGAACGTGTGTTTTATATCAGGACGTGTGTTGTTTTATTCCAGAACATCTTGTTTTGCTCCAGAACCTGTTGTTTTATTCTAGAACGTGTTGTTTTATTTCAGAACATCTTGTTTTATCCAGAACCTGTTGTTTTATTCCAGAACGTGTTGTTTTACTCCAGAACATGTTGTTTTATTCCAGAACGTGTTGTTTTATTCAAGAACGTGTGTTTTATATCAGGACGTGTGTTGTTTTATTCCAGAACATCTTGTTTTGCTCCAGAACCTGTTGTTTTATTCTAGAACGTGTTGTTTTATTTCAGAACATCTTGTTTTATACAATAACCTATTGTTTTATTCCAGAACGTGTTGTTTTACTCCAGAACATGTTGTTTTATTCCAGAACGTGTGGCTTTATTCAAGAACGTGTGTTTTATATCAGGACGTGTGTTGTTTTATTCCAGAACGTGTTGTTTTATTCCAGAACGTGTTGTTTTATTCAAGAACGTGTGTTTTATATCAGGACGTGTGTTGTTTTATTCCAGAACATCTTGTTTTGCTCCAGAACCTGTTGTTTTATTCCAGAACATGTTGTTTTATTCCAGAACCTGTTGTTTTATTCCAGAACATGTTGTTTTATTCCAGAACGTGTTGCTTTATTCAAGAACGTGTGTTTTATATCAGGACGTGTGTTGTTTTATTCCAGAACATCTTGTTTTGCTCCAGAACCTGTTGTTTTATTCTAGAACGTGTTGTTTTATTTCAGAACATCTTGTTTTATACAATAACCTATTGTTTTATTCCAGAACGTGTTGTTTTACTCCAGAACGTGTTGTTTTATTCCAGATTGTTTTGCTTCAGCTACCAGCTATGTTGAGAGTTCTTGCCCTCCTGGTGACGTCCATCGTCGTGGTTCAGTCGGGTACGTCAGACACATTTATACTGTGGATTTTGTTCAGTGTATACATTCTGCTACTAGTGCTCATAGACGATTTGGCTCGTTTCTACCTTCCCACATGCATTTAACAGTAGTAGTCCCTATATATATATATATATATATATATATATATATATATATATATATATATATATATATATATAGTGAAAGACCCATCACAAATTGCAAAAGTTTTAATTTCAACTGTAGCACAAAATAACATTAAAAACATGTTTTAGCTTTTTAGTAAAACAAATATGTCGTGTACTCTACCTACTACCTGCTGTGGTTGCCATTTCATTCTCAGTATCTGTCATTTCACATGCTATATGACATACAGGCTTTAGTGATGTAGTGTTTGAGTCATCGATCTGAAGGCTGGGTACAGAGTTCGCATCCTGATAATGGCGCCTGCCCAGGGTTTTAACCGCTTAAAAAGGAGTGTAAGGCCACTACACCGACCTTTCTCTAACATATAATTATTAACCCACTGTTCTTCAGAAACAGCCCAAATAGCCAAGCCGTGTGTCCAGGACACGTGCTTGAACCTTAATTGGATATAAGCACGAAAATCAAGTTAAAATTAATAAAACGAACAAATATGCCTTTAATATAATATAAATGCACACTGTTTTTCTGGCAATGCAACAAATTAATACATACAGTGTGTCAAAGAAATATCTAAATTTCTTTAATACGTCATTAATTTTTATGACTGATATTTATTGCATTGGAATGCTATTCTGCATCTTATACTTTATTTAGTAAACTTCATTTTGCCAAGTAACAAAATTGGTTATTATCAATAGTTCTCTAAAAAAAATTATTATAAATTAATGTGGGCCTGACGTTGATGAATCTCCTCCAACCTAAGTTTAAATTATTATATTTACTATTAATTATTAGTTTAATAAATCATTCTCACCAGATTCTGAATGAAAAAACCCAATTTTCTTACCTTATTAACAAGACCTTATAGATAAAAAAAAAAAACCTAAAATTTCTCGTATATGTACTAGACTGGTTAAACTGTCTTAAAACATATACTATAGCAACACTAGGTATTTTGTGAATGTAGTGGGAAGTCAGTTGATCTTAATCAATTCAAGTGTGCTGAATGTTTTTTTTTTTAGAGTGGACTGTTATACTTCCATTATTTATCCTTTAAAAATCAAGATAATATTTCCATTACTAAATAAATTCTATTCACACTGTCATGGCATGTTGGTTCCAATTTTGTATCAAATGAATCAAAGAAAGCATAATTGTGACAGTTACTTTTATATAATATTCTTTGAAATAAAGATAAAAGCAATCCCCATCCCACAAAGCATAGGGTTAGGCATAATTATTTTTAAAATGCCATAAAACAATGCTTCTGTTAATTCTAAGTAATGTAATTCTTTTAATGTAAATTTGACTGTTTAAAACATTGCAGACCAATCCTATATTAATCTTGTCATATAAAAAACAGCCACTAATATCACGAATGTTTCCCAGTTAGAAGCCGAGATATTGTATTTCCTATTTCAATAGGTTCATGGTTGCCATCTTTAATTTCTATGTAATGTTTCTTCGAACCAGAGTAAACAAATATCTCTATGCAACGAAACAGAGGTTTATGTGATTTATATATAACAATATCATCTAGACAGCCAGAAGCTGTTTTTTCTTTATTTTCGTTAGAGTTTGTTGGTTATATTGGCAGCCATGTTGAATTTATTTCATATATAACTAACTAAGAAGCTTCAAAGACTGGTCACGTTTTACAAAAAGTTTGTAACTTCTGTTGATTTTAGTGACATGCAATCTATGTTTGATTCCGAAATTTATTTGTTTAACTGAATATCGGAAATCTGCACCAAAATAATGAAGAAGTAAGGAAATGTTTTATTTAAAGACGCACTCAACACATTTTATTTACGGTTATATGGCGTCGGACATATGGTTAAGGACCACACAGATATTGAGAGAGGAAACCCGCTGTCGCCACTTCATGGGTTACTCTTTTCGATTAGCAGCAAAGGATCTTTTATATGCACCATCCCATAGACAGGTTAACACATACCACGGCCTTTGATGTACCAGTCGTGGTGCACTGGCTGGAGCGAGAAATAGCCCAATGGGCCCACCGACGGGGATCGATCCCAAACCGACCGTGCATCAAGCGAGCGCTTTACCACTGTGCTACGTCTGCAGGTTCGTAGGAACGACATCTAAGTGGAGACACACTATCTAATGGGGTGGAACAAGCCAAATCTTTATCTTTATTTATATAAAAGATCCCTTGCTCCTAATGGAAAAATGTAGCGGGTTTCCTCTCTAATATAGTATGTCGGAATTATCAAAGGTTTAGCATCCAATAGCTGACGATTAAAAAATCAATGTGCTCTAGAGTTGTTGTTTAACAAACAAAACTAACAACATATTTTAGTCATAATTTTTAGTGTATAATGCCTAAATATATTGAGAAGAAATTGTGTGTATATCTTTATCATGTTTAAAAGTTCATTACAATTAGCTTCAGTTGCTTTTGATGAGTTATAATGATTTGAGCTGACCACCAAACACTATGTTTGGTTTTCCCGCCAAAATGGCAGCCATCTTGGGTTTGATCATGATAATATCATCACATCAAGTCCTTCCACAGACAGCAGTAAAGGGTAATTATTTGTGTAACTTCTTGCCAATTTTCATTAACATAAATAAATTGCTGTAAAAAAAAATAATTCTGGAATACTATGGGCTGTGCTGATAAAGAAAAATCTAGAATTAATTTTCTTTTACTTTTTCCGACAATATGTTAATTTTGAAGTTATACAACCAAACTATAAAAACTGATTCCATAACCGTTTCTTCTCAGACGCATGTGCGTTTAAAAAGAAGAAGAAGCAGAAACATGCATTTTGTGATATTAAAAATTCTAGGATGACCAGAAACACTTCGTATGTACGCAAATGGATTATCTAAACAATAAAGTCTCAGTAATGACTGATTTCAGTTGTCAAAAAACGGCTCTAATAGTAAAAAAATATTTCTTACACACCCGTTGGTGAGAAAATCATTCGTTATTTTAGATAACACATACTTGTTTACACATGTATGTGTTTTAACAATTTCAAGACATACGACTGGCTGCTTCTAGGTGATGACCAGGTCACCCAATGCCATACATCCAATAAAAAAAACACCCAGCACGATCGAAATCGATAACACTGTAACGTATAAGTTATCCGGACAATCATGTGTCTGTGACGCGTAAGTTAGCTACAAGTGAAAGAGCTGTAAATAACATTTAGTCGAAAAAGATGTTAAAATTTGCTTAAAACCTGGTTTTCGAGGATATGTAAGAAATAGAATAATACATTCGTGTCTGTTAGATACCATTTCTCTTACAACTCGTTGTTTAAAAACGTATCTAACTCGCTTTCGTTCGGTAGATACATTTAAAACAACTCGTTGTGAGATAAATGGTATCTAACGGCCACTCATGTATTATTCTCTATATCGCAGAGTTTAAAAACTA
>NC_054704.1:65804567-65897067 GCF_016097555.1 Gigantopelta aegis
ACACCATTCGGCAAAAATAAATTTTCTAAAATTCGGCCGCAAAATTTATTTTTTCCTTATTAACCAAATATTTGGACCAAGGACTGAAATAAATGTTGCTACAATTTGCCCACGTAGGGCATACATACGATACATACATTTGCCTTTACATTTACACATTTTAATTTTAGGTGTGGGGTAAACTAGATTTCAGAACCCTTGGAGCAATACTTTCAGCACTATAGTGCGTACTTGTATGGCGGTCATTGCCCCATTTACTTTGACTTCCAGAAAGGGTTGTGATATTTATAGAGTGGAGGAGACCCTGTGTGAGTTGTCCCTATCCATTATGTATGAAAAACTTTCTTTATTCGAATACTTAATACACACCATCGGCACAAATCAATTTTGTAAAATTCGGCCCCAAAATTTATTTTTGCCCTTATTCACAAATATTTGGCCAAGGACTAAAATAAAGGTTGTTATAATTAGCCCAGGCAGTGCGTACATACGATACATACATTTGCCTTTACATTACACATTTTCTTTTTTGGGGTGGGGTGAACTAGAAGTCCAAACACTTCTTGCAAGGCTTTCAGCACTATAGTGCGGATTTGTATGGCGGCCATTTCCTCATATACTGACTTCCAGAAAGGGTTCTGGTATTCATAGAGTGGAGGATACCCTGTGTGAGTGGTCCCTATCGATTATGTACAAAAACTGTCTTTATTCTACTACTTAATACAAACCATTCGGCACAAAACAATTTTGTAAAATTCGGCCCCCAAAATTTATTTTTGCCCTTATTACCAAATATTTGGTCCAAGGACTGAAATAAATGTTGCCATAATTTGCCCACATAGGGCATACATACGATACATACATTGCCTTTACATTTACACATTTTAATTTTAGGTGTGGGGTAAACTAGATGTCAGAACCCTTGGAGCAATACTTTCAGCACTATAGTGCGTACTTGTATGGCGGTCATTGCCCCATTTACTTTGACTTCCAGAAAGGGTTCTGATATTTATACAGTGGAGGACACCCTTTGTGATTTGTCCCTATCCATTATGTATGAAAAAGTTTCTTTATTCGACTACTTAATACACACCATTCGGCACAAATCAATTTTGTAAATTTCGACCCTAAATTTACTTTTGCCCTTATTAACCCAATATTTGGGCCAAGGACTAAAATAAATGTTCCTATATTTTACCCCACGCAGTGCGTACATACGATACAAACATTTTCCTTTACATTTACTCAATTTGTTTTTAGACGTGGGGTGAACTAGATGTGAGAACACATATAGCAATGCTTTTAGGACTATAGTGTCTACTTGTATGGCGCTCATTGCCTCGTATACTGACTTCCAGAAAAGGTTGTGATATTTATAGAGTGGAGGAGACCCTGTGTGAGTGGTCCCTATCCATTATGTATCAAAAACTTTGTTTATTCGACTACTTAATACACACCATTCGGCAAAAATGAATTATTGAAAATTCGGCCCCAAAATTTATTTTTGCCCTTATTAACCAAATATTTGGGCCAAGGACTAAAATAAATGCTCCTATAATTAGCCCAGGCAGTGCGTACATACGATACATACATTTATTTTTTTGCCCTTATTCACCAAAATATTTCGGCCAAGGAATAAAATATAATGTTCCTATAATTTAGCCACGCAGTGCGTACATACGATACAATATATTTCATTTATATTTACTCAATTTGTTTTTAGACGTGGGGTGAAACTAGATGTGAGAACACATATAGCAATGCTTTTAGCACTATAGTGAGTACTTGTATAACGGTCATTGCCTCATATACTGACTTCCAGAAAAGGTTGTGATATTTATAGAGTGGAGGAGACCCTGTGTGAGTTGTCCCTATCCATTATGTATCAAAACTTTGTTTATTCGACTACTTAATACACAGAATTCGGCAAAAATCAATTTTCGAAAATTAATTTTTCCATTATACACCAAATATTTAGGCCAAGCACTAAAATAAATGTTCTTATAATTATCCCACGCACTGCGTACATACGATACAAACATTTTCCTTTATATTTACACATTTTATTTTAGAGGTGGGGTGAACTAGAAGTCAGAATACTTGTAGCAATGCTTTCAGCACTATAGTGCGGACTTGTATGGCGATCTTTGCCTCATATACTGACTTCCAGAAAGGGTTCTGATATTTATAGAGTGTAGGAGTCCCTGTGTTAGTCATCCCTATCCATTATGTACCAAAAACATTGTTTATTTGACTACTTAATACACACAATTCGTTATAGACCAAATATTTAGGCCAAGGACTAAAATAAATGTTCTTATAATTAGCCAGGCTGTGCGTACATACGATACATACATTTGCCTTTACATTTACACATTTTCTTTTTTGGGGTGGGGTCCAAACACTTCTTGCAAGGCTTTCAGCACTATAGTGCGGATTTGTATGGCGGCCATTTCCTCATATACTGACTTCCAGAAAGGGTTCTGGTATTCATAGAGTGGAGGATACCCTGTGTGAGTGGTCCCTATCGATTATGTACCAAAAACTGTCTTTATTCTACTGCTTAATACAAACCATTCGGGCACAAAACAATTTTGTAAAATTCGGCCTCAAAATTCATTTTTGCCCTTATTAACCAAATATTTGGGCCAAGGACTGAAATAAATGTTGCTATAATTTGCCCACGTAGGGCATACATACGATACATACACTTGCCTTTACATGTACACATTTTAATTTTAGGTGTGGGGTAAACTAGATGTCAGAACCCTTGGAGCAATACTTTCAGCACTATAGTGCGTACTTGTATGGCGGTCATTGCCCCATTTACTTTGACTTCCAGAAAGGGTTCTGATATTTATACAGTGGAGGACACCCTTTGTGATTTGTCCCTATCCATTATGTATGAAAAAGTTTCTTTATTCGACTACTTAATACACACCATTCGGCACAAATCAATTTTGTAAATTTCGACCCTAAAATTTACTTTTGCCCTTATTAACCCAATATTTGGGCCAAGGACTAAAATAAATGTTCCTATATTTACCCCACGCAGTGCGTACATACGATACAAACATTTTCCTTTACATTTACTCATTTGTTTTTAGACGTGGGGTGAACTAGATGTGAGAACACATATAGCAATGCTTTTAGGACTATAGTGTCTACTTGTATGGCGCTCATTGCCTCGTATACTGACTTCCAGAAAAGGTTGTGATATTTATAGAGTGGAGGAGACCCTGTGTGAGTGGTCCCTATCCATTATGTATCAAAAACTTTGTTTATTCGACTACTTAATACACACCATTCGGCAAAAATGAATTATTGAAAATTCGGCCCCAAAATTTATTTTTGCCCTTATTAACCAAATATTTGGGCCAAGGACTAAAATAAATGCTCCTATAATTAGCCCAGGCAGTGCGTACATACGATACATACATTTATTTTGCCCTTATTCACCAAAATATTTCGGCCAAGGAATAAAATAAATGTTCCTATAATTTAGCCACGCAGTGCGTACATACGATACAAATATTTTCATTTACATTTACTCAATTTGTTTTTTAGACGTGGGGTGAACTAGATGTGAGAACACATATAGCAATGCTTTTAGCACTATAGTGAGTACTTGTATAACGGTCATTGCCTCATATACTGACTTCCAGAAAAGGTTGTGATATTTATAGAGTGGAGGAGACCCTGTGTGAGTTGTCCCTATCCATTATGTATCAAAAACTTTGTTTATTCGACTACTTAATACACAGAATTCGGCAAAAAATCAATTTTCGAAAATTAATTTTTCCATTATACACCAAATATTTAGGCCAAGCACTAAAATAAATGTTCTTATAATTATCCCACGCACTGCGTACATACGATACAAACATTTTCCTTTATATTTACACATTTTATTTTTAGAGGTGGGGTGAACTAGAAGTCAGAATACTTGTAGCAATGCTTTCAGCACTATAGTGCGGACTTGTATGGCGATCTTTGCCTCATATACTGACTTCCAGAAAGGGTTCTGATATTTATAGAGTGTAGGAGTCCCTGTGTTAGTCATCCCTATCCATTATGTACCAAAAACATTGTTTATTTGACTACTTAATACACACAATTCGTTATAGACCAAATATTTAGGCCAAGGACTAAAATAAATGTTCTTATAATTAGCCAGGCTGTGCGTACATACGATACATACATTTGCCTTTACATTTACACATTTTCTTTTTTGGGGGTGGGGTCAAACACTTCTTGCAAGGCTTTCAGCACTATAGTGCGGATTTGTATGGCGGCCATTTCCTCATATACTGACTTCCAGAAAGGGTTCTGGTATTCATAGAGTGGAGGATACCCTGTGTGAGTGGTCCCTATCGATTATGTACCAAAAACTGTCTTTATTCTACTGCTTAATACAAACCATTCGGCACAAAACAATTTTGTAAAATTCGGCCTCAAAATTTATTTTTGCCCTTATTAACCAAATATTTGGGCCAAGGACTGAAATAAATGTTGCTATAATTTGCCCACGTAGGGCATACATACGATACATACACTTGCCTTTACATTTACACATTTTAATTTTAGGTGTGGGGTAAACTAGATGTCAGAACCCTTGGAGCAATACTTTCAGCACTATAGTGCGTACTTGTATGGCGGTCATTGCCCCATTTACTTTGACTTCCAGAAAGGGTTGTGATATTTATAGAGTGGAGGAGACCCTGTGTGAGTTGTCCCTATCCATTATGTATGAAAAAGTTTCTTTATTCGACTACTTAATACACACCATTCGGCACAAATCAATTTTGTAAAATTCGACCCTAAAATTTACTTTTTCCCTTATTAACCCAATATTTGGGCCAAGGACTAAAATAAATGTTCCTATATTTACCCCCACGCAGTGCGTACATACGATACAAACATTTTCCTTTACATTTACTCAATTTGTTTTTAGACGTGGGGTGAACTAGATGTGAGAACACATATAGCAATGCTTTTAGCACTACAGTGTCTACTTGTATGGCGCTCATTGCCTCGTATACTGACTTCCAGAAAAGGTTGTGATATTTATAGAGTGGAGGAGACCCTGTGTGAGTGGTCCCTATCCATTATGTATCAAAAACTTTGTTTATTCGACTACTTAATACACACCATTCGGCAAAAATGAATTATTGAAAATTCGGCCCCAAAATTTATTTTTGCCCTTATTAACCAAATATTTGGGCCAAGGACTAAAATAAATGTTCTTATAATTAGCCAAGGCAGTGCGTACATACGATACATACATTTATTTTTGCCCTTATTCACCAAATATTTCGGCCAAGGAATAAAATAAATGTTCCTATAATTTAGCCACGCAGTGCGTACATACGATACAAATATTTTCATTTACATTTACTCAATTTGTTTTTAGACGTGGGGTGAACTAGATGTGAGAACACATATAGCAATGCTTTTAGCACTATAGTGCGTACTTGTATAACGGTCATTGCCTCATATACTGACTTCCAGAAAAGGTTGTGATATTTATAGAGTGGAGGAGACCCTGTGTGAGTGGTCCCTATCCATTATGTATCAAAAACTTTGTTTATTCGACTACTTAATACACAGAATTCGGCAAAAATCAATTTTCGAAAATTCGGCCCAAAATTAATTTTTCCATTATACACCAAATATTTAGGCCAAGCACTAAAATAAATGTTCTTATAATTATCCCACGCACTGCGTACATACGATACAAACATTTTCCTTTATATTTACACATTTTATTTTTAGAGGTGGGGTGAACTAGAAGTCAGAATATTTGTAGCAATGCTTTCAGCACTATAGTACAAAAACCTTCATTTATTCGACTACTTAATACACACCATTCGGCAAAAATCAATTTTGTAAAATTCGGCCAAGGACTAAAATAAATGTTCTTATAATTTGCCCACGTAGGGCATAAATACGATACACACATTTGCCTTTACATTTATACATTTCATTTTTAGGGGCGGGGTGAACTAGAAGTCAGAACACTTGTAGCAATGCTTTCAGCACTATTATGCGGACTTGTATGGCGGTCTTTGCCTCATATACTGACTTCCAGAAAGGGTTCTGATATTTATAGAGTGGAGGAGACCCTGTGTTAGTGGCCCCTATCCATTATGTACCAAAAACTTAGTTTATTCGACTACTTAATACACACAATTCGACAAAAATCAATTTAGGAATATTCGGCCCCAAAATTTATTTTTGCCCTTATTCACCAAATATTAGGGACAAGGACTAAAATAAATGTTCCTATAATTCGCCCACGCAGTGCGTACATACGATACAAACATTTTCCTTTACATTTACTCAATTTGTTTTCAGACGTGGGGTGAACTAGATATTCATACGATACACATATTTGCCTTTACATTTACACATTTAATTTTTAGGGGTGGGGTGAACTAGATGTCAGAACACATGTCCAATGCTTTTAGCACAATTTTGTAAAGTGGAGGGCCCTAAAATTTATTTTGGCCCTTATTAACCAATAATTTGGGCAAGGACTAAAATAAATGTTGCTGTAATTTGCCCACGTAGGGCATAATACGATACATACATTTGCCTTTACATTTACACATTGCCCCAAAATTTATTTTTACCCTTATACACCAAATATTTGGGCCAAGGACTAAAATAAATGTTCCTATAATTATCCCACGCAGTGCGTACATACGATACAAACATTTTCTTTTACATTTAAACATTTAATTTTAGGGGTGGGGTGAACTAGATGTCAGAACACATGTAGCAATGCTTTTAGCACTATAGTGCACTTGTATGGCGGTCATTGCCTCATATACTGACTTCCAGAAAGGGTTCTGTTATTTATAGAGTGGAGGAGACCCTCTGTGACTGGTCCCTATCGATTATGTACCAACAAACTTCGTTTATTCGACTATTTAATGCACATCATTTGGCAAAAAACTATTTTGTAAAATTCAGCCCCAAAATTTATTTTTGCCCTTATCCATCAAGTATTTGGGCCAAGGACTAAAATAAAGGTTCTTATAATTAGCCCACGCAGTGCGTAAATACGATACATACATTTGCCTTTACATTTTCACATTTTACTTTTAGGGGTGGGGTGAACTAGATGTCAGAACACTTCTAGCAATGCTTTGAGCACAATAGTGCGGACTTGTATGGTGGTCATTGCCTCATATACTGACTTCCAGAAAGGGTTCTGATATTTATAGAGTGGAGGAGACCCTGTGTGACTGGTCCCTATCGATTATGTTAAAAAAAACTTCGTTTATTCGACTATTTAATACACACCATTCGGCAAAAAACTATTTTGTTAAATTCGGCCCCAAAATTTATTTTTCCCTTTATTCATCAAGTATTTGGGCCAAGGACTAAAATAAATGTTCTTAAAATTAACCCACGCAGTGTGTACATACGATACATACATTTGCCTTTAGATTTACACATTTTATTTTTAGGGGTGGGGTGAACTAGATGTCAGAACACATATAGCAATGTTTTTAGCACTATAGTGCGTACTTGTATGGTGGTCATTGCCTCATATACTGAGTTCCAGAAAGGGTTCTGATATTTATAGAGTGGAGGAGGCCTTGTGTGAGTTGTTCCTATCCATTATCTACCAAAAACGTTGTTTATTCGACTACTTAATACACACCATTCGGCAAAAATCAATTTTCTAAAAATTCGGCCCCAAAATTTATTTTTGCCCTTATTAACCAAATATTTGGGCCAAGGACTAAAATAAATGTTCCTATAATTTGCTCACGTAGGGCATACATACGATACATTCATTTCCCTTTACATTTACAAATTTTATTTTTAGGGGTGGGGTGAACTAGATGTCAGAACACATATAGCAATGCTTTGGCCACTATAGTGCACTTGTATCGCGGTCATTGCCTCACATACACACTTCCAGAAAGGGTTCTGATGTTCATAGAGTGGAGGAGACCCTGTGAGATAGGTCCCTATCCATTATGTATCAAAAACTTTGTTCATTCGACTACTTAATACACACCATTCGGCAAAAATCCATTTTCTAAAATTCGGCCCCAAAATTTATTTTTCCCTTATTAACAAAATATTTGGGCCAGGGACTAAAATAAATGTTGCTATAATTTCCCTATGTAGAGGATACATACGATAAATACATTTCCCTTTACATTTGCACATTTTATTTTTAGGGGTGGGGTGAACTAGATGTCAGAACACTTCTTGCAATGTTTTCAGCACTAGAGTGCGTACTTGTATGGCGGTCTTTACCTCACATACAGACTTCCAGAAAGGGTTCTGATATTCATAGAGTGGAGGCGACCCTGTGTGAGTGGTCCCAATCTATTATGTATCAAAAACTTTGTTTATTCGACTATTTAACACACACCATTCGGCAAAAATCAATTTTGTAAAATTCGGCCCCAAAATTTATTTTTGCCTTTATTAACTAAATATTTGGGCCAAGAACTAAAATAAATGTTTCTATAATTTGCCCACGTAGGGCATACATACGATACAAACATTTCCCTTTACATTTACACATTGTATTTTTAGGGGTGGGGTGAACTAGATGTCAGAACACTTCTTGCAATGCTTTCAACACTATAGTGCAGATATGTATGGCGGCCATTTCCTCATATACTGACTTCCAGAAAGGGTTCTGGTATTCATAGAGTGGAGGATACCCTGTGTGAGTGGTCCCTATCGATTATGTACCAAAAACTGTCTTTATTCTACTACTTAATACACACCACTCGGCACAAAACAATTTTGTAAAATTCGGCCCCAAAATTTATTTTTGCCTTTATTAACCAAATATTTGGGCCAAGGACTAAAATAAATGTTGTTATAATTAGCCCACGCAGTGCGTACATACGATATATACATTTGCCTTTACATTTACACATTGTATTTTTAGGGGTGGGGTGAACTAGATGTCAGAACACTTCTTGCAATGCTTTCAGCACTATAGTGCGTACTTGTATGGCGGTCATTGCCCCATTTACTTTGACTTCCAGAAAGGGTTGTGATATTTATAGAGTGGAGGAGACCCTGTGTGAGTTGTCCCTATCCATTATGTATGAAAAACTTTCTTTATTCGACTACTTAATACACACCATTCGGCACAAATCAATTTTGTAAAATTCGGCCCCAAAATTTATTTTTGCCCTTATTCACCAAATATTTGGGCCAAGGACTAAAATAAATGTTGTTATAATTAGCCCACGCAGTACGTACGAACGATACATATATTTGCCTTTACATTTACACATTTTATTTTTAGGTGTGGGGTAAACTAGATGTCAGAACCCTTGGAGCAATACTTTCAGCACTATAGTGCGTACTTGTATGGCGGTCATTGCCCCATTTACTTTGACTTCCAGAAAGGGTTGTGATATTTATAGAGTGGAGGAGACCCTGTGTGAGTTGTCCCTATCCATTATGTATGAAAAACTTTCTTTATTCGACTACTTAATACACACCATTCGGCACAAATCAATTTTGTAAAATTCGGCCCCAAAATTTATTTTTGCCCTTATTCACCAAATATTTGGGCCAAGGACTAAAATAAATGTTGTTATAATTAGCCCACGCAGTGCGTACGTACGATACATATATTTGCCTTTACATTTACACATTTTATTTTTAGGGGTGGGGTGAACTAGCTGTCAGAACACTTATAGCAATGTTTTCAGCACTGTAGTGCGTACTTGTATGGCGGTCATTGCCCCATATACTGACTTCCAGAAAGGGTTGTGATATTTATAGAGTGGAGGATACCCTGTGTGAGTGGTCGCTATCGATTATGTACCAAAAACGGTCTTTATTCGACTACTTAATACACACCATTCGGCAAAACACAATTTTGTAAAAATTCGGCCCCAAAAGTCATTTTTGCCCTTGTTAACCAAATATTTGGGCCAAGAACTAAAATAAATGTTCCTATAATTTGCTCAAGTAGGGCATATATACGATACATTCATTTCCCTTTACATTTACAAATTTAATTTTTAGGGGTGGGGTGAACTAGATCTCAGAACACTTATACCAATGCTTTGAGCACTATAGTGCGGACTTGTATGGCGGTCATTGCCTCATATACTGACTTCCAGAAAGGGTTCTAATATTTATAGAGTGGAGGAGACCCTGTGTGAGTGGTCCCAATCCATTATGTATCAAAAACTTTGTTTATTCGACTATTTAATACACACCATTCGGCAAAAAACAATTTTGTAAAATTCGGCCCCAAAATTTATTTTTGCCTTTATTAACCAAATATTTGGGCCAAGGACTAAAATAAATGTTCCTATAATTTGCCCACGTAGGGCGTACATACGATACATACATTTGCCTTTACACTTACACTTTTTATTTTTAGGTGTGGGGTAAACTAGATTTCAGAACACTTGGAGCAATGCTTTCAGCACTATAGTGCGTACTTGTATGGCGGTCATTGCCCCATATACTGACTTCCAGAAAGGGTTGTGATATTTATAGAGTGGAGGAGACCCTGTGTGAGTTGTCCCTATCCATTATGTATGAAAAACTTTCTTTATTCGACTTCTTAATGCACACCATTCGGCACAAATCAATTTTGTAAAATTCGGCCCCAAAATTTATTTTTGCCCTTATTCACCAAATATTTAGGCCAAGGACTAAAATAAATGTTGCTATAATTTGCCCACGTAGGGCATACATACGATACATTCATTTCCCTTTAAATTTACAAATTTTATTTTTAGGGGTGGGGTGAACTAGATGTCAGAACACATATAGCAATGCTTTGGTCACTATAGTGCACTTGTATCGCGGTCATTGCCTCACATACAGACTTCTAGAAAGGGTTCTGATGTTCTTAGAGTGGAGGAGACCCTGTGAGATAGGTCCCTATCCATTATGTATCAAAAACTTTGTTCATTCGTCTACTTAATACACACCATTCGGCAAAAATCCATTTTCTAAAATTCGGCCCCAAAATTTATTTTTCCCTTATCAACAAAATATTTGGGCCAGGGACTAAAATAAATGTTGCTATAATTTGCCTATGTAGAGCATACATACGATAAATACATTTCCCTTTACATTTGCACATTTTATTTTTAGGGGTGGGGTGAACTAGATTTCAGAACACTTCTTGCAATGTTTTCAGCACTAGAGTGCGTACTTGTATGGCGGTCTTTACCTCACATACAGACTTCCAGAAAGGGTTCTGATATTCATAGAGTGGAGGAGACGCTGTGTGAGTGGTACCTATCCATTATGTATCAAAAACTTTGTTTATTCGACTATTTAATACACACTATTTGGCAAAAATCAATTTTGTAAAATTCGGCCCCAAAATTAATTTTTGCCCTTATTCACCAACTATTTGGGCCAAGCACTGAAATTAATGTTCTTAAAATTAGCCCACTCAGTGCGTACATACGATACATACATTTGCCTTTACACTTACACATTTTATTTTTAGGGGTGGGTGAACTAGATGTCATAACACATGTAGCAATGCTTTTAAGACTATAGTGCCCTTGCATGGCGGTCTTTGCCTCATATACTGACTTCCAGAAAGGGTTGTGATATTTATATAGTGGAGGGGACCCTGTGTGAGTGCTCCCTATCCATTATGTATCAAAAACTTTGTTTATTTGACTACTTAATACACACCATTCGGCAAAAATAAATTTTCTAAAATTCGGCCGCAAAATTTATTTTTTTCCTTATTAACCAAATATTTGGACCAAGGACTGAAATAAATGTTGCTACAATTTGCCCACGTAGGGCATACATACGATACATACATTTGCCTTTACATTTACACATTTTAATTTTAGGTGTGGGGTAAACTAGATTTCAGAACCCTTGGAGCAATACTTTCAGCACTATAGTGCGTACTTGTATGGCGGTCATTGCCCCATTTACTTTGACTTCCAGAAAGGGTTGTGATATTTATAGAGTGGAGGAGACCCTGTGTGAGTTGTCCCTATCCATTATGTATGAAAAACTTTCTTTATTCGACTACTTAATACACACCATTCGGCACAAATCAATTTTGTAAAATTCGGCCCCAAAATTTATTTTTGCCCTTATTCAACAAATATTTGGGCCAAGGACTAAAATAAAGGTTGTTATAATTAGCCCAGGCAGTGCGTACATACGATACATACATTTGCCTTTACATTTACACATTTTCTTTTTTGGGGTGGGGTGAACTAGAAGTCCAAACACTTCTTGCAAGGCTTTCAGCACTATAGTGCGGATTTGTATGGCGGCCATTTCCTCATATACTGACTTCCAGAAAGGGTTCTGGTATTCATAGAGTGGAGGATACCCTGTGTGAGTGGTCCCTATCGATTATGTACAAAAAACTGTCTTTATTCTACTACTTAATACAAACCATTCGGCACAAAACAATTTTGTAAAATTCGGCCCCAAAATTTATTTTTGCCCTTATTAACCAAATATTTGGTCCAAGGACTGAAATAAATGTTGCCATAATTTGCCCACATAGGGCATACATACGATACATACATTTGCCTTTACATTTACACATTTTAATTTTAGGTGTGGGGTAAACTAGATGTCAGAACCCTTGGAGCAATACTTTCAGCACTATAGTGCGTACTTGTATGGCGGTCATTGCCCCATTTACTTTGACTTCCAGAAAGGGTTCTGATATTTATACAGTGGAGGACACCCTTTGTGATTTGTCCCTATCCATTATGTATGAAAAAGTTTCTTTATTCGACTACTTAATACACACCATTCGGCACAAATCAATTTTGTAAATTTCGACCCTAAAATTTACTTTTGCCCTTATTAACCCAATATTTGGGCCAAGGACTAAAATAAATGTTCCTATATTTACCCCACGCAGTGCGTACATACGATACAAACATTTTCCTTTACATTTACTCAATTTGTTTTTAGACGTGGGGTGAACTAGATGTGAGAACACATATAGCAATGCTTTTAGGACTATAGTGTCTACTTGTATGGCGCTCATTGCCTCGTATACTGACTTCCAGAAAAGGTTGTGATATTTATAGAGTGGAGGAGACCCTGTGTGAGTGGTCCCTATCCATTATGTATCAAAAACTTTGTTTATTCGACTACTTAATACACACCATTCGGCAAAAATGAATTATTGAAAATTCGGCCCCAAAATTTATTTTTGCCCTTATTAACCAAATATTTGGGCCAAGGACTAAAATAAATGCTCCTATAATTAGCCCAGGCAGTGCGTACATACGATACATACATTTATTTTTGCCCTTATTCACCAAAATATTTCGGCCAAGGAATAAAATAAATGTTCCTATAATTTAGCCACGCAGTGCGTACATACGATACAAATATTTTCATTTATATTTACTCAATTTGTTTTTAGACGTGGGGTGAACTAGATGTGAGAACACATATAGCAATGCTTTTAGCACTATAGTGAGTACTTGTATAACGGTCATTGCCTCATATACTGACTTCCAGAAAAGGTTGTGATATTTATAGAGTGGAGGAGACCCTGTGTGAGTTGTCCCTATCCATTATGTATCAAAAACTTTGTTTATTCGACTACTTAATACACAGAATTCGGCAAAAATCAATTTTCGAAAATTAATTTTTCCATTATACACCAAATATTTAGGCCAAGCACTAAAATAAATGTTCTTATAATTATCCCACGCACTGCGTACATACGATACAAACATTTTCCTTTATATTTACACATTTTATTTTTAGAGGTGGGGTGAACTAGAAGTCAGAATACTTGTAGCAATGCTTTCAGCACTATAGTGCGGACTTGTATGGCGATCTTTGCCTCATATACTGACTTCCAGAAAGGGTTCTGATATTTATAGAGTGTAGGAGTCCCTGTGTTAGTCATCCCTATCCATTATGTACCAAAAAATTTTGTTTATTTGACTACTTAATACACACAATTCGTTATAGACCAAATATTTAGGCCAAGGACTAAAATAAATGTTCTTATAATTAGCCAGGCTGTGCGTACATACGATACATACATTTGCCTTTACATTTACACATTTTCTTTTTTGGGGTGGGGTCCAAACACTTCTTGCAAGGCTTTCAGCACTATAGTGCGGATTTGTATGGCGGCCATTTCCTCATATACTGACTTCCAGAAAGGGTTCTGGTATTCATAGAGTGGAGGATACCCTGTGTGAGTGGTCCCTATCGATTATGTACCAAAAACTGTCTTTATTCTACTGCTTAATACAAACCATTCGGCACAAAACAATTTTGTAAAATTCGGCCTCAAAATTTATTTTTGCCCTTATTAACCAAATATTTGGGCCAAGGACTGAAATAAATGTTGCTATAATTTGCCCACGTAGGGCATACATACGATACATACACTTGCCTTTACATGTACACATTTTAATTTTAGGTGTGGGGTAAACTAGATGTCAGAACCCTTGGAGCAATACTTTCAGCACTATAGTGCGTACTTGTATGGCGGTCATTGCCCCATTTACTTTGACTTCCAGAAAGGGTTCTGATATTTATACAGTGGAGGACACCCTTTGTGATTTGTCCCTATCCATTATGTATGAAAAAGTTTCTTTATTCGACTACTTAATACACACCATTCGGCACAAATCAATTTTGTAAATTTCGACCCTAAAATTTACTTTTGCCCTTATTAACCCAATATTTGGGCCAAGGACTAAAATAAATGTTCCTATATTTACCCCACGCAGTGCGTACATACGATACAAACATTTTCCTTTACATTTACTCAATTTGTTTTTAGACGTGGGGTGAACTAGATGTGAGAACACATATAGCAATGCTTTTAGGACTATAGTGTCTACTTGTATGGCGCTCATTGCCTCGTATACTGACTTCCAGAAAAGGTTGTGATATTTATAGAGTGGAGGAGACCCTGTGTGAGTGGTCCCTATCCATTATGTATCAAAAACTTTGTTTATTCGACTACTTAATACACACCATTCGGCAAAAATGAATTATTGAAAATTCGGCCCCAAAATTTATTTTTGCCCTTATTAACCAAATATTTGGGCCAAGGACTAAAATAAATGCTCCTATAATTAGCCCAGGCAGTGCGTACATACGATACATACATTTATTTTTGCCCTTATTCACCAAAATATTTCGGCCAAGGAATAAAATAAATGTTCCTATAATTTAGCCACGCAGTGCGTACATACGATACAAATATTTTCATTTACATTTACTCAATTTGTTTTTAGACGTGGGGTGAACTAGATGTGAGAACACATATAGCAATGCTTTTAGCACTATAGTGAGTACTTGTATAACGGTCATTGCCTCATATACTGACTTCCAGAAAAGGTTGTGATATTTATAGAGTGGAGGAGACCCTGTGTGAGTTGTCCCTATCCATTATGTATCAAAAACTTTGTTTATTCGACTACTTAATACACAGAATTCGGCAAAAATCAATTTTCGAAAATTAATTTTTCCATTATACACCAAATATTTAGGCCAAGCACTAAAATAAATGTTCTTATAATTATCCCACGCACTGCGTACATACGATACAAACATTTTCCTTTATATTTACACATTTTATTTTTAGAGGTGGGGTGAACTAGAAGTCAGAATACTTGTAGCAATGCTTTCAGCACTATAGTGCGGACTTGTATGGCGATCTTTGCCTCATATACTGACTTCCAGAAAGGGTTCTGATATTTATAGAGTGTAGGAGTCCCTGTGTTAGTCATCCCTATCCATTATGTACCAAAAACATTGTTTATTTGACTACTTAATACACACAATTCGTTATAGACCAAATATTTAGGCCAAGGACTAAAATAAATGTTCTTATAATTAGCCAGGCTGTGCGTACATACGATACATACATTTGCCTTTACATTTACACATTTTCTTTTTTGGGGTGGGGTCCAAACACTTCTTGCAAGGCTTTCAGCACTATAGTGCGGATTTGTATGGCGGCCATTTCCTCATATACTGACTTCCAGAAAGGGTTCTGGTATTCATAGAGTGGAGGATACCCTGTGTGAGTGGTCCCTATCGATTATGTACCAAAAACTGTCTTTATTCTACTACTTAATACAAACCATTCGGCACAAAACAATTTTGTAAAATTCGGCCTCAAAATTTATTTTTGCCCTTATTAACCAAATATTTGGGCCAAGGACTGAAATAAATGTTGCTATAATTTGCCCACGTAGGGCATACATACGATACATACACTTGCCTTTACATTTACACATTTTAATTTTAGGTGTGGGGTAAACTAGATGTCAGAACCCTTGGAGCAATACTTTCAGCACTATAGTGCGTACTTGTATGGCGGTCATTGCCCCATTTACTTTGACTTCCAGAAAGGGTTGTGATATTTATAGAGTGGAGGAGACCCTGTGTGAGTTGTCCCTATCCATTATGTATGAAAAAGTTTCTTTATTCGACTACTTAATACACACCATTCGGCACAAATCAATTTTGTAAAATTCGACCCTAAAATTTACTTTTTCCCTTATTAACCCAATATTTGGGCCAAGGACTAAAATAAATGTTCCTATATTTACCCCCACGCAGTGCGTACATACGATACAAACATTTTCCTTTACATTTACTCAATTTGTTTTTAGACGTGGGGTGAACTAGATGTGAGAACACATATAGCAATGCTTTTAGCACTACAGTGTCTACTTGTATGGCGCTCATTGCCTCGTATACTGACTTCCAGAAAAGGTTGTGATATTTATAGAGTGGAGGAGACCCTGTGTGAGTGGTCCCTATCCATTATGTATCAAAAACTTTGTTTATTCGACTACTTAATACACACCATTCGGCAAAAATGAATTATTGAAAATTCGGCCCCAAAATTTATTTTTGCCCTTATTAACCAAATATTTGGGCCAAGGACTAAAATAAATGTTCTTATAATTAGCCAAGGCAGTGCGTACATACGATACATACATTTATTTTTGCCCTTATTCACCAAATATTTCGGCCAAGGAATAAAATAAATGTTCCTATAATTTAGCCACGCAGTGCGTACATACGATACAAATATTTTCATTTACATTTACTCAATTTGTTTTTAGACGTGGGGTGAACTAGATGTGAGAACACATATAGCAATGCTTTTAGCACTATAGTGCGTACTTGTATAACGGTCATTGCCTCATATACTGACTTCCAGAAAAGGTTGTGATATTTATAGAGTGGAGGAGACCCTGTGTGAGTGGTCCCTATCCATTATGTATCAAAAACTTTGTTTATTCGACTACTTAATACACAGAATTCGGCAAAAATCAATTTTCGAAAATTCGGCCCAAAATTAATTTTTCCATTATACACCAAATATTTAGGCCAAGCACTAAAATAAATGTTCTTATAATTATCCCACGCACTGCGTACATACGATACAAACATTTTCCTTTATATTTACACATTTTATTTTTAGAGGTGGGGTGAACTAGAAGTCAGAATATTTGTAGCAATGCTTTCAGCACTATAGTACAAAAACCTTCATTTATTCGACTACTTAATACACACCATTCGGCAAAAATCAATTTTGTAAAATTCGGCCAAGGACTAAAATAAATGTTCTTATAATTTGCCCACGTAGGGCATAAATACGATACACACATTTGCCTTTACATTTATACATTTCATTTTTAGGGGCGGGGTGAACTAGAAGTCAGAACACTTGTAGCAATGCTTTCAGCACTATTATGCGGACTTGTATGGCGGTCTTTGCCTCATATACTGACTTCCAGAAAGGGTTCTGATATTTATAGAGTGGAGGAGACCCTGTGTTAGTGGCCCCTATCCATTATGTACCAAAAACTTAGTTTATTCGACTACTTAATACACACAATTCGACAAAAATCAATTTAGGAATATTCGGCCCCAAAATTTATTATTGCCCTTATTCACCAAATATTAGGGACAAGGACTAAAATAAATGTTCCTATAATTCGCCCACGCAGTGCGTACATACGATACAAACATTTTCCTTTACATTTACTCAATTTGTTTTCAGACGTGGGGTGAACTAGATATTCATACGATACACATATTTGCCTTTACATTTACACATTTAATTTTTAGGGGTGGGGTGAACTAGATGTCAGAACACATGTCTCAATGCTTTTAGCACAATTTTGTAAAATTCGGCCCTAAAATTTATTTTGGCCCTTATTAACCAATAATTTGGGCCAAGGACTAAAATAAATGTTGCTGTAATTTGCCCACGTAGGGCATAAATACGATACATACATTTGCCTTTACATTTACACATTGCCCCAAAATTTATTTTTACCCTTATACACCAAATATTTGGGCCAAGGACTAAAATAAATGTTCCTATAATTATCCCACGCAGTGCGTACATACGATACAAACATTTTCTTTTACATTTAAACATTTAATTTTAGGGGTGGGGTGAACTAGATGTCAGAACACATGTAGCAATGCTTTTAGCACTATAGTGCACTTGTATGGCGGTCATTGCCTCATATACTGACTTCCAGAAAGGGTTCTGTTATTTATAGAGTGGAGGAGACCCTCTGTGACTGGTCCCTATCGATTATGTTAAAAACAAACTTCGTTTATTCGACTATTTAATGCACATCATTTGGCAAAAAACTATTTTGTAAAATTCAGCCCCAAAATTTATTTTTGCCCTTATCCATCAAGTATTTGGGCCAAGGACTAAAATAAAGGTTCTTATAATTAGCCCACGCAGTGCGTAAATACGATACATACATTTGCCTTTACATTTTCACATTTTACTTTTAGGGGTGGGGTGAACTAGATGTCAGAACACTTCTTGCAATGCTTTCAGCACTATAGTGCGGATTTGTATGGCGGCCATTTCCTAATATACTGACTTCCAGAAAGGGTTCTGATATTCATAGAGTTGAGGAGACCCTGTGTGACTGGTCCCTATCGATTATGTTAAAAAAAACTTCGTTTATTCGACTATTTAATACACACCATTCAGCAAAAAACTATTTTGTAAAATTCGGCCCCAAAATTTATTTTTCCCTTATTCATCAAGTATTTGGGGCAAGGACTAAAATAAATGTTCTTATAACTAACCCACGCAGTGTGTACATACGATACATACATTTGCCTTTAGATTTACACATTTTATTTTTAGGGGTGGGGTGAACTAGATCTCAGAACACATATAGCAATGTTTTTAGCACTATAGTGCGTACTTGTATGGCGGTCATTGCCTCATATACTGAGTTCCAGAAAGGGTTCTGATATTTATAGAGTGGAGGAGGCCTTGTGTGAGTTGTTCCTATCGACTATGTACCAAAAACGTTCGGCTAAAAACTATTTTGTAAAATTCGGCCCCAAAATTTATTTTTCCCTTATTCATCAAGTATTTGGGGCAAGGACTAAAATAAATGTTCTTATAACTAACCCACGCAGTGTGTACATACGATACATACATTTGCCTTTAGATTTACACATTTTATTTTTAGGGGTGGGGTGAACTAGATCTCAGAACACATATAGCAATGTTTTTAGCACTATAGTGCGTACTTGTATGGTGGTCATTGCCTCATATACTGAGTTCCAGAAAGGGTTCTGATATTTATAGAGTGGAGGAGGCCTTGTGTGAGTTGTTCCTATCCATTATCTACCAAAAACGTTGTTTATTCGACTACTTAATACACATCATTCGGCAAAAATCTATTTTCTAAAATTCGGCCAATAAATTTATTTTTGCCCTTATTAACCAAATATTTGGGCCAAGGACTAAAATAAATGTTCCTATAATTAGCCCACGCTGTGCGTACATACGATACATACATTTTCCTTCACATTTACACATTGTATTTTTAGGGGTGGGGTGAACTAGATGTCAGAACACTTATAGCAATGCTTTCAGCACTATAGTCCGTACTTGTGTGGCGGTCATTGCCTCATATACTGACTTCCAGAAACGGTTCTGAAATGTATAGAGTGGACGAGACCCTGAGTGGGTGGTCCCTATCCATTATGTACCAAAAACTGTGTTTATTCGACGACTTAATACACACCATTTGGCACTTTTTAAATTTTATATTAAAAAGTCGTCTGAAAACTGAATACTAGTATTCTGCTGCAGTTGCAGACAAAGATTGCGCAGTTTTGATATACAGTTAACTCTCGCCTCAATTTTGTGTGTGTGTGTGTGTGTGTGTGTGTGTGTGTGTGTGTGTGTGTGTGTGTGTGTGTGTGTGTGTGTGTGTGTGTGTGGTGTGATTACAGTGTAAAGTTGCTATTGTAATTATTTTGTTTGATGATGGTCTATTATTGACGTATGCATTTAGGAGTGTCACGCTATTAAATCGTGTCATTTTGGGATTTTACCCCTTTTTAAAGTAATACACCACTTACCGTTTGTTTACGTTCCAAGTCACAGTAAGATGTGTAGACAGTCAAATAGATAATATTGTAAATTTATCTGATGATTAAAATTACAATTAGTACTTACGGTTAATCTTCAGCTGATTGATTGATTGCGTCTGGCTGAGTTTACAGTTCGGTCGCGGGCCTTCGGGTTCCAGAACCGTCTGCTGGTTTTCGGCGCCCACGTGACGTTCCTCGTCCAACCGATGGGATCCTTCTTCCCGCCAAAGCTCTATATTGTCATATACCAGTAGACTTTCTGTCTCCAGGGGTGTTAGGCGGCGGACCATTTTCACAGTCTCCATCCGGTCGTCGACTGGTTGCGAGTCACCACACTCCCCCGTTTTATAGAAGAGGAGATCACCTCCCGAAATTCCAGGGAACATCGAACACTTCTCTAGCAGGTTACTGGCTCAGATTCACCCGGGCCAGGATTCGATGAACATCCATGAATAAACAGGTTCTTTGGAAACATCCAGGGTTTCCTATTGTTATATATTAAAACTACCCCCCGAAAGAAACAGTCATGTCACATTTATGAAAAAACATTGACTAGAAAAGCATCTAGAAAAGCAGTTAAAAGTTATATCCTGGAATATTATAGTCATGCATTAAAGCACAGTTACAGTCACATCCAGGAATATTATTAATTAAACACCAAGAGCTATTCCGTGAATAACACTTTAAAAGTTAAACACTTAAAAGTTAAACACTTAAAAGTTAAATAGTTAAATATTCCAAAACGTTAAACAGTTAACTAACTTCCAACTCTGCCTTTTATGCAAATGTCAACCAAGGCAACTATATTACATTATATTACACAAACCTACCAAAACAACTGGTCCATCATATTTTGCCCTATATGATGTTGGCCTCCTAATTAAATACCTAATTTAAAAGAATCATAAACCAAATAACTATCCCATAACTTAATAATAGTTAATTAAAAAATAACTATTATTCCCCCACAAAATAATTTGGGACCCTCTTCCCAAGGAACACAAGATCAAACAGGATTTTTCATGGCTGATACCTTCCCTCCCCCTCACAAAAAGGATGGAAAAGGTCCGCATGTCCTGTTTTATCTTCTGAGTATTACATACTTACCAGAGAAAAGACCCCTTAAAATTAAGGTATTTTCCCAGTTACCCAAGATCCAACCCCCCTTCCTGGGACATCTTCTATTATTAATTACCCACAGGTCTCCCATACCGAATTAACTGTTCCCCAAGTGGATGCTGAAAACCAACCATTCACCTGAACGACATTTAGCTGGATAATATTGTTAGACCTGAAATAAAAATTAAGATTAGGCATATAATACATTATTTAAATTCTAAAAAAAACACCATTAAAATTTTCCTACCAAACTGAATAATTAAAGACAATAATTAGATAAAGTACTGATCACATTACTAGAATGTGTAATTATAGATGATATGGAAGGGTGTTCCCAGTTAATGCCAGGTACCAACCCGTTCCATCCAGACCCGACCATACAAATCAGAAACCTATTTCAAATAATCAGCCTCCCTTACAAGTTTGCAATCCCGTACAATCGCCGGGCGTTTGAAACAGTTTGACATTTGTCAGTATAGCACCGAACAGCATCCATGAGTGTACGGTTGTACCGTTCGACCTGTCCGTTGGCCAATGGACGGTAGGGCGTGGTTCGGGCCTTATGAATATGGAGCAATTTACACACCTCTTGAAATAGCTCAATTCAAAATTTCTCCCCTGATCAGTAAATATCTCAAAAGGGTAGCCACATCTCGAGAAAAATTAATTGATAGCTGCTCTTGCTGTCACCTCAGCTGTCTGCGATGGCAACGGTATGCAATCTACCCACTTTGTAAACTGGTCTACCATCATGAGTACATACTCATTACCATTTTCAGTCTTGGGTAATGGCCCCAGGAAATCAAGATGTACCCTCTCCATAGGGACTCCCGCATGAAACTGTTTCATGGGGCATCTCGCCTTCCTATTACCCTTCTTACAACGGTTGCACTGTACACAGGTAAACACAAAGTGTTTTACAGCCCTAGACATACCGTACTAATAATACCTGGCACGCATCCTACCTTTGGTACGTTCCACGCCCTGGTGTCCCAATGCTGGAATATCGTGATTTACCCTGAGCCACTCCCGTCGTAAGGAATGGGGTACAACTAGCAGTTCTCTGCTCCCAGAAGCATCCTCAATCCGTTTGTACAGGACCCCACGTTCATCTAAATGAAATGTGTCCCAGTTAATCCAATAGCACTTGGATTCATGGTCGCCCAGAAACAATTCTACCCGAGTGTCCAACCATTGAATAACCTGTCTCAAACCCCGATACTCCCGCTGCTTTTGGTCAGCCGAGTATCCCACAAAGGAATTATCACCCGAACTGTCCTCAGTAGTAGTTACTGACAGCACTTTGTTAGGGACCACGCCCACATCTATGTGTGTACACAATGGCCTCGTACTCTGGGGCTGGGGGTCGAATTCAATTCCCCCAGTGAGCAACTGCTGGAACTCATACTCTGCACCACTGATGCACTCTCATACACAGCGGAAACCACCTGCCGTACCAGTGGCGGTTGATCCATCTTGGTAGCTAATGGTACTGCATCATCAACGTTTTCAAAAAACGAGCCCCAATTGTCATTGGCTCGTACACAATACTTGCAGCCCCTACAAGGCAAATCTTGTAGTCTGACACCTGCCTTAAATTCTGGGCATGGTTGTCATACCGGCAGTCTTGACAAGGCATCGGCGTCCATGTGCTGCTTACCGGGTCAGTTTTGAATCTACATATGATATTGACCCAGTTCCTCTAACCATCGGGCTAATTGACTTTGCGGTTGCTTAAAGTTTAACAACCAAATTAAACTGTTGTGATCAGTTCTTACTAAGAAACTCCTACCCAGCAGGTAGTGGCAGAACTGACGGGTAAACTTTACCACCACCAACAGTTCTTTCCGGGTAGTACAGTACTTTTTCTGTTTCGAGGTTAGGTTACAGGTGGCATAAGTAATCATCCTCTCAGTGCCGTTCTGCAGCTGAGACAACTCTGCCCCTATTGCCTTGTCCGACGCATCAGTATTAAGAATGAATGGATCGTCTTTGTTGGGCAACGTTAGCACCGGAGTGGACACTAGTGCCTCTTTTAGCTTAACCCAAGCAGCCTCCTGGGTAGGTCCCCACATAAATGCTTGTGTACCCGTGTTCTCGTACAAGGGGACTGTAATTTCAGCAAAGTTAGCTATGAAATTGCGATGGTAATTCGCAAAGCCCAAAAAACGTTCTACATCCCTTGTGCACCGGGGAATGGGCTACTCCCGAACACTGTCGACATATCCAGTGCCAATCTCTACCCTGTTGGGACCTATCACTCTACCCAGAAATTCCACCTTTATTTAAAACAATTCACACTTTTTGGGTTTGAACTTCAGACCATATATACGAAATCTGTCAAATGATACCCATGACCAAAATATCATCCAAGAATGCCAATGCCACATTCCACGTTAACCCTCTCAAAACCAAGTTCATGGCTCGGGCAAACGTTGCCGGAGCATTGTACAACCCAAAACCCATGCGTACAAACTCAAAAAGACCATACTTTGTCTTAAAAGCTGTCTTTTTCCGGTCCTCTGCTTTGACACCAATCTGGTAATATGCTGAATTAGCGTCCAGTTTAGAAAACCAGATATTTCCAGACAAGGTGTCTAAACACTCCTCTATCAGTGGTAACGGGTACACGTCTTTGACAGTGACCTCATTCAATTTTCGATAGTCAATGCACCACCGCACCCCTCCATCCCGTTTACGGATCAGAATGGGAGCAGAAGCCCACTCAGACGCAGATGGCTGAATTTTTATTCCTGCATCTAAGCTTCTTCCTCATTGACAAAACATTGGGGTGTTCGCCTCATTCTTTCCTCGATTGGCCGGGCATTACCAGTATCTATCTCGTGCTCTACCGTGGTAATGAGCCAAAATCAAAATCACTCTGGGCAAACACATCCTGGTACTCAACCAGTAAAGTGGCCAAATGTTCCGCCTGCTCAGAGTTGTTTTTCATCCTGAGTTTGTTTCAGCCTTTTTACCGTAACAGATAGCGGCAATTCGTGATTTTTCACAGGTGCTGCTTCCATAGCATGCCCCACAACCTGTTATTCCTGGAGTGTTACTGGTCTATCACACAAATTCACCAGACACACCCTAGCCTTGTCGCCTGCTGCCTAGAACGTATATGGCATCATTGCTAATGTCGACACACATTCCATGCTCAGCTCCACCACAAATGCGGGCATACACTACAGTCGAAATGTTTCGCCGAATTTGGTGGTACGACCACCTTTTCTAGCACCCTAACCTTCGCCACCAGTGGCGACTGACCAACCAATCCAGAAACCATAGAAATGGGTTTTCCCCCAACAGTCAGTGTACCTGCCTATAAATCCAACTTTGCATTACGGGCTGTCAAAAAGTCTACGCCCAACAACATATCATCCTCGATTGGGGATACATACATTTTGGAGTGAAAGTGGGCATCTCCCAATGTCAATGTCACGGGACTGACAACAATCCCTTCCATTTTCATTTCTCTGCCTGCGGTATTCAGGGTTACAGCCCGAATAACTTAAGGCTTAGACTCGGTCAGCAATGATATTAACCTCAGCCCCGGTGTCTTCTGTGGCAATTACAGAACACCCATTCACAATGACGGGCACAGAGAATATAGATCCAGCGCTTACAGGTTTAAGTCTGATGACTGGCGTTGCCTCCCCTTTCTCTGTCCTTATAGCCTCCCTCGTTATCTGCCCTTCCATTGGACAGCTCTCTGGCGATACTAATACATTCCTTTATTCTACTACCAATGTGTTCATATCCGGAACATCACCCACCCCAGGGCTCTCCCTGCTAGTAATCACTACATTTCAAACATCACTGCCCTCTGAGCAATCTCTGATAATTTCACTCACTGTATCATTACCAGCTATTACGGTGCTAAGAACACCCCCCTTATTTGGGCGGTCCCTAACATCGTCAACTACTTCCCCAGAAGGTGCCTTTACCACCACTGTCGAAAATGACCCCTCTTTTTCAGCCACCATTCCCGTCGCCTCAACTGCCAAGTCCATGGTTCCCGCAGTCACCCCCTTTTCAGGTGCTACCGCCACTACGTCAACAGTCCCTACGACTATATCCTCCTCCTGGTTACCCCCTATCGTAACTCTATCTCGGCTATTCTCCAAGGTGACCCCATCCTCGACAGTCTGATCTACATGTGACCCGTTCGATGCTAGCCCTTCCTGTTCAGACACCTCACCCGTTGCCCCCACTGTCACGCCCGCATTTTCCACAGCCACCCCTTTCCAGGTGCTTCCCCTGCGACGTCGACAGTCTTTGCAACCACCACCTCCGAGGCCATACTCGTCTCCTGGTCACACTATGTAACTCTCTCCCAAGGCTACATTGACTTTCATGTTTTGACACGTATCCCCTCCTCCACGGGTCTGGTCTTCAATGATCACTCTGTAAAGTTGGCTTCTGGGTGAACGCCGACCACTGGCGTGCACATACCTCTACACACACACCCAACTTACAGATTTCTTCCCTGCAGAACTGCCAGCCACCCCTTGGTGCCGACAGCCCTGCAACCCGGTACACGACGGTACCATACCTACTAGAGGCCGTCTATCACTACTTTCGTGGACTGGGTTAAAGTGTCCTACTGACCCACCTAGCCCTTTCCCTTCCCGTTTGAAGGACTTAGTCCCTCTCCAACTGTAGGACACTGTTGGAACTGCCCCTGTTGTTGTTACCAAAACGTGACTTATCCCCATGGGCTACTCCGCCCCTTTAACTCTGCTACTTCCGTCAACAGGTGTTCCACCAATTTTTCCAGTCTCTCCATAGCAGAGTGGGAGGCGTTGGACGTCTCTCGCCCAAGGCTACCAGTGTTTTTACTAACACTCATTTGAGCGACCCGCTGTCCACCGATTGACAGTTCATCCACCCCACTACATAAAAAATCCAATCTATCTCTTAAACTGTCTCCCAACGGATTAAGCTCCCTATTAATTGTATTCATATCACTGTGTCCCCATCCGTCGACGAGCGATACGCGAGCCTCTAACGGTGTACTAACAGTAGATTGAACATTCAGTGCGGCATTGGTGCACTGCTACTGTAACAACGTATCCATAGCACCGTCAAGAGTCCGGGGATTTGCATTGAACAAATGATGTGTCGTCACAACCCTGTTAAAATCTGGTCGTTACTTGAGAAGACATAAAATTATCGGGCAGTCCCTGAAACGCTCTATTTGCTAGAACTACCACCCGGTCCGCCCAATCTCTTATATCTTCCCCTGTTTTTTGTTTAGCCGTGAAAAACTCCATTTGAGCCGAATTCGACATATCATACGACCCAAATCGTTTTGCCAACTTGTGCATAATCTCTGTATACCGGAGGTTCTGGGGGGGGGGGGGGGGGGGGGGCCAATATAAGGGCATAATACTCACTGGCCTTACCCTGTAATGAAAAACAAAGTTCCTCTTTGCACCGCTGTGGGGGCCAGTTCGCACACTCGGCCATGTATTGAAATTTGGTCTTAAAAACCTTCCAACTACTTTTGCCGTCATAATCCACATTTTTTTTGAAGTGAAATAACCTTTCCTCCAGCGCACCCCCCCCCCCCCCCCCCTTTACGGGAACCTCCCCTCCGAATGAAAATTAAATCCACCCCTGTCTACATCAACCCCTCCTTGGCGATATGGGAAACGACCCTGAAGCATCGACTTCCCCTGTGGGTGAACGGTAGAACCACCCCTTTGGGGGTGAAATCTTCCTGATAAGAAATGGGGCTACTCCTGTGTCGAGTACACAAGTGTAATTACCACCCTCTTTCGGATAAGAATCCTGTGTGGATAACCACCGTCTCGAAATCGCCCCCGTTCGGATTATCCCCCTCCAGGCATGAAATGGTACCACCCCTGTTTGGGTGCCTACTCTCTGGGTAAGAATCACGACTACCCCTGGCCGGTTTACCCCCCTCTGGGCAAGTGTAATTACCACCCTCTTTCGGATAAGAATCAACATCATCCCTGGTCGGGTTACCCCTTTCTGGGATGAAAACCAAACTGCCCCTACTGGCATTTGTCCCCTCCCCCAGATGAGTACCAAGACCACCCCTCAGTGGTGTCCCCTCCCTTCTACGGTATCGGACCCCGTGCTTACTGAACGGTGATACCTAGAACTCCTGTCTACGTACCCAGAACTAGGAAGGGTCAGCATGGAAATATGTTGTACTTCCTGCGGGCCGACCTGCAAATCCGGGGGTTGATTTCCCCCGATAGCCCCATCATCATTATAACCCTGTTCCCAGAAAAACACAATAAATAACGCAAAGTATGTGGGACTATGAAAAAATTATCTTTTATTTCCCCAAAGTCTAACAATTAATTTTGAACCGTGCCAAAAAAATTAAAATTACCACATTACCAGTCCGAAATACTACACAGTCAAAAAGATAAAAAGTACAACCAATACCAATCACTAATCAGTAAGGAATAATTTCGAGTAAATTAAATTTACCTAAAAACTACCAATTTTTTTATAAAAATCCAATATGGCGGCCAATTAGAAATTTAATAAATTTTCACTTTTTACGAAAAAATTAGAGACCCAAATACAAAAAAAATATTTATTTTTTGCTTTCATAACCGATCAGGTTTGAACACGGCTGCTCGCAGCGCCATTATTGTAAATTTATCTGACATCTTAGTTTACGTTTTCAAATTTTAGCGCCCTAAACATGCGTAAACTAAGATGAGGATCAATTAGGACATAACCATATGGAGTTTTTAGATTTGCGGGTTTTATTCTCTATTTGATCCCGCAAATGTACTTTTTCACCGAAGGCGTTATCTCCTAAATAACACCCGGAAAGCTAATGACGTCATTAGAAAGTGACGTCATTAGCAATTGGAACCGGCGAAGTTGACGATTTAAGGGTCTACAGTTAGATTGTAGCCAGGTATTTTTTTCAAGAAATGCCAAATATACAGTTTATTATGTAGAAAAACGATTCAGTTTACAATGGACATAAGCATATGGAGTTTTAGGATTTGTAGCCAGGTATTTTTTTCAAGAAATGCCAAATATACAGTTAATTATGTAGAAAAACGATTCAGTTTACAATGGACATAACCATATGGAGTTTTAAGATTTGCGGGTGTTATTTTCATTTGATCCCAGAAAAAGAATGTAATTAACCAATCACAAAACAGAACACTCTCCAGTCAGTTTATAATACAGTTTCACATTAAAAATATGGCTATTACTACAATATGTATAGTGAGTATTATATTTGAATAAATATTAAAAATATATTTAGATAAAAAATACAATTAGAAATAATCAAAGCTATTTTTTAAAATTAAAAAGAAGTTTGTCCCACCCTATCTTGCAAGCAATATTTTAAACACCACGCAGCAACCTGCTGACTGCTAAATCAATCTCTTCTTTTCATAAATAAAACACTTCCTTTTTTATTGATTTCTTCAAGACATAAATTCAACCAAACAAATTGCAGCTATATACTTTGTTCTTATGACGTTTTGCGCTTCTATATTTGAAAATAGTAAATAACACGACTCAACAGTTGTGTTTTTTTTGTTTAGTGAGCGGGGGTAGATCGATTGTAAGCACGTGTGTAGCCTACTTTTGATTGCATCAAATATGTAGATTTTTCTGCATTGTGGGTTCAAGTAACAATTAAAAAATTTCTTTGACTAATAAATATAATAAAATTACAAAGCAATATATATTAATACAATTATTAGGTACCTCGACTCACCAGGGTTCATGTCATGTCATGTCATAGGGTTTTACGTGCACATTCAGAACAAGCTGTTGTAGCGCACGCCTGTCGTGGGCACAAGAGCCGGCCTTGGCCGGCTCCTCCGTCCATGACAGGAAAGGTGGGGGGAGGGGAGAGGAGGGACCGCCTGCACTGGCAGGTGCAAGGGAGCACCAGCAGCCCGATCAAATCGGTAGCAGGCGGGTGGGGGTGGGGGTGGTGCTATGGAATTTGAATGGAGCAGTTAAATGCCAAAGAGAAAAGGGTGCGCAATTTTGATTGAGGGAATTTGGCGCAATTTTGAACGGTCGGTTGAAAGGTAAATGGCCGAGCTAATATAGGTTTTGATATTAGTGTATCGAGAGTAGCTCGTTAATTTTAGACCTCTACGATGCTCTGGTGTCTCCCTAGGTTGCCCATAGGGCCCTTATAAAGGGCCTGACCGCTTCGGGTCGTGGCATCACTAAGTACCAAGTTATTACCAGCAGCAAGTATTGGGGGTTTGGGTGGGGGAGGCCGATATTCTTTTGTTCAGCTTCCCCCGGGTGCATTGCAGTGTCCCATGCTACGTTTGTGTAAATATCAATATACGTAGTACCGTGACCTCGATTAATTTACGTCTAATTTGCAAAGTTATCAAATTCTGACGATCCGTCGTATTTTGTTCATCTTGATTTTCGTTGTTTTTTGTATTTTTAGAAAGACAAATATCTTTTAGGTTCATATCAATTAGTAAAGCAATCATTGCTTAGCCTTGCTTTCACAGATGTCCAAACGTTTGGTGAATATGACTTTTATTTACGTTGGTATTGTCTGATGACTATATCGAATGAGCTGTAACTCTACACTGGCACTCTGTCTAAAACGGCATATTTCATCGGTCCCAGGTGAATCCGGTTTAGACAGATATATACTGACACACAATGAAAACGCAAAACAGATATTTTTCAATATTTTGTTGTGGTTAATGAAAAATATATTTATTGGAATTAAAATAACAATTTATGAGAGGAAGCCATTGATTGGTACTTTTGTCTGGGTTTTAATCCTGGTTTTGTTCTCGTTACACATACAATAGCAGAAACACACAAAATGGTGTGAAATGCGTTCACTACATGCTCAGTCATGTTGCTTGCAATGCACGTGAAATGCCAGTATGTGGACACATAAAAGTCACGTAACGGTGTCATATTCCTCGTCACATTAGGAATGCCGCGACTCAGAGAAGAACAAAGGGGGCGAGCGTTGGGCATAGTTCAAGGGGGGACTTCGCAAAGCCAAGTTGCTAGGACCTTCAGAGTCCATCCATCAACTGTTGGACGACTTGTTGAACGTCATCAACAGACCGGGAGTGTCCGTGATCGACCTCGACCTGGTCAACGTCCTGTTACGACCCCACGCCAAGATCGGCAGATTCGACGACACCACCTCCGTGACCGATCTAGAACTGCGACGATGACAGCAAGCAACACGATAGGATGTCATGGAAGGCCTATCCATCCGATGACGGCTTGACTCAGATGCAGACGCCCGTACACCGGTAACATCATGACACCGCGACATCGTGCTGCGAGACTACAGTTTGCTCTCCAGAATGGTAATCATCCACCAGCCTTTTACCGGAGCATTGTTTTCTCAGATGAGTCCCGTTTCTCTTTCTCCTTTGCCGATGGAAGAGCAAGTGTGTACAGGAGACTCCGTGAACGGTACGCTGACGGATGTGTGAGGGAACGTGATCGGTTTGGGGGCGGATGTCTGATGGTATGGGGGGAAATCAACTGTGATTTCAGGAGTGATCTCATCATTGTCCACGATGCTCTTACAGCCCAGCTTTATGTTGACGTTATTCTAAGACCAGTTCTTCAGCCACTTTTGCGCCGTCACCGAAGACCAGGAGGTCCCCTTCTGTTTCAACAAGACAATGCCCGTCCACATACTGCAAGAATTACCCAGGCATTCCTGCAACAAGCCGGTATTACCGTTATGAACTGGCCCGCCGTTTCACCGGATTTGAACCCAACTGAACACATATGGGATGAGTTAGGACGTCGTGTACGTCACCGCCAGCCACCACCGTGTAACGTCGCTGAGCTTGCACAGGCGTTGCAGGAGTGGAGGAACATTCCTGTGGCTTATTTGAGATGTTTGTGCCAATCCTTTCCCCGTTGTCTTCACGCATGCTCACGGGCCAATGGTGGACACACCAGATACTGACCTTGATATGGGGGGTGGGGGGGGTTGAACTTTTCGATTACGAATGCAACTCGATTACTGATGATAACTGGCCATGTTTCCATCTGAATGTATCTCATGAATACCAGTTATTAATGTCATATTACATTATCCATCAATTCATTAATAGTTTGTCGTTATTTGCAATGAAAAGTTGTTTTTGCGTTTTCATTTTGTTTCAGTATACATCGTGTTAAATTCTGATTGCCTGTGACAGCATACATAAATCTATGTTTCCATTAGTAGCGAGGCATATTTTATATGCACGACCTCGCACGACCAACAGGTCATTGTAACCCAAAGATAATAGAGCATTGTTCGGAAACTTAAATAGATGTAGAGTTCTCCGCGGAAAGTGTCATGAGCCCAAAATAACTTAAACCTCGTACAAAACTATAGAACATAAGCTACGACTAATAAATGCAAGTAAATCGTACAACAAGGTGTTTACTGACAGAATAGTCTGCTAGAAAAATTTAATATTGAAAAGCAAATGTGTCAACTAAGAACAAACGATTCGAAAAAGCTTTTTAAAAAAAAAATACTTAAACGACCAAACGATGGAAAAAACATATCACCATCAGACGAATTTTATATCCTTTGTTTTTTAATTGGTCTGTTTCCGTTGACTTCCAGAAGGCGTTTGATTTCATTTCTAGGGCTAGTCTATGACAGATACTGTAAGAAAATAATTTAAAAGGATAATTTGTAAAAATTATTTATCAAATGTATAAAGGAATACAATCTTGTATTTTCACGAACAAAAATGGAAATTCAGAACTATTCCCATGTAACATGGGTGTCCGTTAAGGAGAAAATTTGTAGCCGGTCCTATTCTCTCTTTGTTTAAATGATCTAGAAAACTATGATAAAGTCACAATTGTAATTATAATTGAATATCCCTGACTTCGGATGACGTATAAACCTTTTGTGAAATGGCCTTGGACTTTGTATGCCGACGATACTGCGCTTCTTGCAACAAATGTCTCTGATCTATAGCAACCCCTTGATGTTTTCACTGTGCAGTAACAAATGGAAACTTAAAGTCAATGTAAATAAAACTAAAAAACTATTTTTAATGGAATGGAAATGATTAGAAAAAAAGAATATAGTCTTGGAAACCATGAGCTATAAAATGTAAAATAACATGAATATTTTAGGTTTAACTTTTACCGAACTGAACAAACTTCATATAACCAAAAGAACTACTAACACAAAAGGCGACAAAAGCAATGTACTTTGTTCTATCATAGTCTAAGACAATAACTTTTCAATAGACTGTAAATTAAAACTATTTGACTCCATGGTACTTCCAATTCTTTTATATGGGTGTGGAATATGAAGTTATGAAACTATTGACATTATTGATACTACACATATAAAATTCTTGAGACATATCTAACCCGTGAAAAAAAAAACGAGCACCACTGTTCATGTTATATGGTGTACAAAGACGAAATCCCCTTAAATTAATCGTCCAACAAAAAAGTACACGTTTTAGGTCCAAATTATATCAGTCCTCGTTTTTATTGTATCAAGTAATGCTATACGACTCATTTGTATTCTAAATGGATATAATTATAAATGAACGAAACATGTGGAATATATATTCAATCACCTATACATAACTATTTTGTGTCTATAATCCCTCCCATCATTTTATAAAACTGTTTTCTGTAAATAATTTCAGTTTGGTTTGACGTAAGAAGAAAAGTAAAAGTGATTTGAAAATAACAACAAAAAAACCCAACTATTTTTGTGTCCAGTTTACAAATCAGTCTGCTCAGCAATAAATACCTTGTAGTAAATATCATCGTATAGTAAAAGGCGTTCCATGTCGGACGGACTATAGGAGCTTCTCTTCGATAAATCTATTTCATAACTGCGTGAAATTATGACAAAATAATCAGTATCTACAGCAATGGAATAGTGACACATCTTATTCATGAATCCCGTGCTTTCACATGCGATTGTCTCAAAGTGAAAACTTAGAAAGTGAACTACCAGTCGCTCTAAGCTGTACCCCTGCGCGTGCTGTAACCTCACCGTGGTGCAGGGGTGTAACATTCTTTTTCAGAATGGCCATACAGCACAAATCCCTTTGTTTTTTTCGGGATACAATTAAGATTTTGAGTAAAAGTCAGTATCTATCTGTGATATTTGTATTTTTGCACAGTTCTTTACACTGTGTTTTTATTTAAATCTTTTTATATTGATGTTGATCATCACTTTATTTGTTTGCATTACCATAGTTTGACACCCAATAGCCGATGTATTTTTCGTGCTGGGGTGTCGTTAAACATTCATTCATTCACTCTAAGCTTTATTGTGAAACCTGTGATGTCGCAATGTTTTTCTACGGTAAACAGAACCGTCAAATCCTATAACAAACGTTTATCTACAAAAATGGCTGTTGAAATTGAGCTATTGCACATTCGAATTCATCAGCTGTATAATCCCAGGCCATAACCAATTATACAGCTGGGCTATTTCTCGCTTCAGCCAGTGCACCACGACTGGTACATCAAAGGCCGTGGTATGTGCTATCCTGTCTATGGGATGGTGCATATAAAAGATCCCTTGCTGCTAATCGAAAAGAGTAGCCCATGAAGTGGCGACAGCGGGTTTGCTCTCTCAATATATGTGTGGTCCTTAACCATATGTCCGACGCCATATAACCGTAAATAAAAAATGTGTTGAGTACGTCGTTCAATAAAACATTTCCTTCTACATTTCCTTCGAAAATGCAATAGTTATGACCTAACAGTAGATGTTTCATGATATATACAAGTCGTGTATTCAGCCTCTTCGCTTTCACCCTCCTTGTAAAATTGAATACGTTTGCTTCTATATACTACTCAAAAGAATTTAAGGGTCAAAAATTTATAACCAAATACGTTTCAGAGTGTATTAGATTGATGATGTAAACTACACCAAAAATTTAATTTATTGTTCCATATTTACAAAAAAACACAAATAAACGTCACTGTATACAAGAAAGTCACATGACATGCTGTCAAAGTTGAAGGTTGTCAAACATGGATTTTACACATTAGAACATTCGTTTAATAGTGTGTGAATCCACCCCTGGCGCGAATACACTCGACACATCGTTGCCTCATGCTGTTGATCAGACGTCTGAAGAACTCTTGGGGAATGGCCTGCCACTCTGCCATAAGAAGTTGACCCAGATCATGAAGGTTGGCCGGAGGGGCATGGTTATCCCGAACTCTCCTGCCTAATTCGTCACAGGCGTGGTCTATTGGGGCCAAGTCAGGCGAATATGCTGGCCAATCCATCCTGGCGATACCTTGTTGTCTGAGAAAATCCGTTACCACCCTGGCGCGATGGGGTCTGGCATTGTCATCCTGCAGAACTGCCCCGCCGCCAATTTGCTGAAGGCCTGGGAGAACCAAGGGCCGGATAATCTCATTCAGATAGCGGATTCCATTCAGATTGCCATCCACCACATAGAGGGGGGTCCTGTGGTGGATAGAGATGCCGCCCCACACCATGACGCTGCCACCACCGAACCGGTGACGTTGTCTAACGTTAACGTCAGCGAAGCGCTCCCCAGGACGTCTGTAGACACGAACCCGACCGTTGTTGAACTGGAGACTAAACCTGGACTCATCAGTGAACATCACTAGACCCCACTGAACACGTTGCCACCGCAGATGAAGCGTGCACCAGTGACGACTGGCCGTTCTGTGACGTGGTAGGAGTGGTGGTAGAACAGCCTAGCGACGGCAGCGTAGATTATTGGCTCTCAGACGATTGCGTATGGTTTGATCAGACACTCGAGTTCCAGTCGCAGTCCGCAGATTGTCACGTAATCGGCGTGCAGTGGTTGTGCGTTGACGTAGAGCCATATTGGTGATGTAGCGGTCCTCTCTATTTGTAGCGCTTCGGGGTCTTCCCGAACGTGGACGATTTCGAACAGAATTCGTTGCTTGGTACCGTTGCCACAGGCGGCCAACGACACTCTGACTGACACCAAGTCTCAGAGCAACATTTCTTTGCGTATTGCCATCCTGAAGCCAAGCAATAGCCCTTCCTCGATCTTCGATAGTCAGTTGAAGTCGTACCATTGTCGAATTTGGAGTGTGCACCGTACACGAACGCAAGCTCCAATTATACGGAAATTCAGCATTGGGAACAAAGCGTGCAAATGAAGCGCTTTGTGAAAAAGCAAGTTATGGGCACTTAGCAGACCTTTCGCTTTCGCCCTAATTTACGTGCAAATGTAAGCATGTTTTCGCCATTAGAACTAGTCGACAGTGTCAATGACAGTGGATTTTAATTCATTTATGGGTTGCTTAGACCCACTTTCGTCAAAATGGAACAATACCATGCGTGACATTATGGTCTACCTAATATAATTGACATTCAGAAAATAATGTCGAAAATATCGTCTGACCCTTAAACTCTTTTGAGTAGTATATATGCAGCGGTTGTTTGAACATTTGTGAGACGAAAGCTACGGGACATTATAATTTTATGGTAACTGACCTGTTAAACACCCACATTACGCATTAAAAAATAGCATTTAAAAACAAAATTGAAAAGCCACACCGAATTAGTTGCAGTTGGAAATAGTAGAGCCTAATACGAACAATTTAAATGAAATAACAACAAAGGAAACTAAAATACGCACGAGCACAAATGATACCCGAATGTAATATTAAAAAAACAACAACATAAAACACAACAGCAAACAAACAAAAACAACCGTAGCCTCATTTCGTTGTTAAAGAACACATGATTTATACAGCAACGAAGAACGTACAAATCAAAGAAATCCGGAACATTTATCATTCAGCTTACCGGTACCACCCAAAATAGTATACATGTATTTTACTTCCCGGGCCGACACCTTTTAATCCATGACGTAAGGAAAACGCTGACTTTTAAAAACATTTTTAAATTAGTCAGCCAAAACAGGATGACAGATATTTGAATTATCACGCCTCCGAGCTATAAAGTTGCTGTGCTTTGCCTATTCGACGGTTAGTTGTTACATTCGGAAGACGTAAGTACATGTACATATATCAGAACTTTTATTTCAAATGCAGAAATGTCTTTCAAACCTTATTTTGTTTTAATTGAAGATTTAACTTTAACGTAAAACCTTAGCTAATTTGTATTCATAACGATGTCATAGCACTTCAAAGAATTATGTATTTTTGGAAAATATATTCCATTCATGTTGTGTAATTCCAGACGTGTATCCAATTGTTTTTCAACATATAGTATGTTTGTAATTGATTATCGTGGATTGAGGGTGGGGGTTTTTTTTAAACCACAAAAAAACGAACAAACAAACTAGTGATTAATAAATATTATGGTAGTGTAACGAGGGTGTTGTGTTTTATTCCAGAACGTGTTTTGTTTAGCTCCAGAACGTGTTGTTTTATTTTAGAACGTGTTGTTTTATTCCAGAACGTGTTGTTTTCTTCCAGAACGTGTTGTTTTATTCCAGAACGTGTTGTTTTATTCCACAGCGTGTGTTGTTTTATTCCAGAATGTGTTGTTTTATTCCACAGCGTGTGTTGTTTTATTCCAGAACGTGTTGTTTTATTCCACAGCGTGTGTTGTTTTATTCCAGAATGTGTTGTTTAGCTCCAGAACCTGTTGTTTTGTTCCAGAACGTGTTGTTTTATTCCAGAACGTGTTGTTTTTCTGCAGAACGTGTTGTTTTATTCCAGAACGTGTTGTTTAGCTCCAGAACCTGTTGTTTTATTCCAGAACGTGTTGTTTTATTCCAGAACGTGTTGTTTAGCTCCAGAACCTGTTGTTTTATTCCACAACCTGTTGTTTTTCTGCAGAACGTGTTGTTTTGCTCCAGCTACCAGCTATGTTGAGAGTTCTTGCCCTCTTGGTGGCGTCCCTCGCCGTGGTTCAGTCGGGTACGTCAAAAACATTTATACTGTGGATTTTGCTCGGTGTACACATTCTGTTACTACCGCTCATGGACGATTTGGTTGGTTTTCACCGTCCAACATTCACTTAATAGTAGGGAGTCTTGCGTCTGTTTCGTAACAACGCACAGCGCTAGACTCAGAACGCAGAGTACTGTTTTATTAGTCAAGCCGATTAGACCAACCTTTAAAAAAAGTATGATTTACATGCATTAACACAGTTTGCGGATGATTTTTTTGTTTTTTTTTTTTTGGGCTTCATACCCCGATGAAGGTAAAAGAAACAGCAGACAATCCTTAAATGAACCATTGAGTTTCTTTATGTATGAACGTTTCTGTACAGGGTGTATACTACCAAATCAAATCCCATAGATGACAATAATAACATATTATGTGGCTAAAACTCTTACCTGCTGTGTATCAATATAAATACTACCACCCCTAATCCTTAAAGTTAATCAGAAACAATTGGGTGTGAAGCTGCTCATTTCAGAGATAACGGGTAGCGTCTATGACTAACCTAGTTCGGCACAAAATATGAATACTTTTTTAACAAGTAACCCATACATGTTTTAGGCACAAGGCTACTTGACACAGTGGTACTAGATGAAATAGAATTGCATACATTTTTTTTTGTCCAGATGAAACTTTTTTGTTTTACAATCAACACACGTTTATTTATAACCTTCACAGGACTTGTGGTATTAACTTCGTATCAAAAGCACCTCGAACTTTGACCCAGCCGGAAGTCATTTGGTTTAGTACTATCTAAAATTACATCCTATTCGTCCATCTAGGTAATCTGGTGCCAGAGATGTTATATTTTATGTTTTTTAAGATTGCGGATAGTGGTCATCTTGGATTTAGTTGTCCAAATCTCGACAATAACTATTCCAGTGTCTTTGTAATGCCAACATTAGTGGGGAAATGACATCTCATTCGTCCTTATAGCTGAACTGATGCCAGAGATATTTCATTTTGTATAAGCATCGGCAGCCCTTTTGAATATTGCGATTTATTCGAGTTAACCGCTCATTAAAGGGACATACCCTAGTTTCAACCCGTGAAAATTAACACTAAGTTTAATTAATCTACAAACCTGTAACTCATTTCGATAAAGTTACAATTGAGTGAAACATGACTCTGTGACTTTGAAATGGTGAAATACCCTCTAAAAATAGACTAAACCTCGACTCCATAACTGTTATTTCTCAGACGCACGTGCGTTTTTATAAAAATATGAGAAATGCATTTTGTGATATTAAAAACACCAGGATGACCAAATTCACTTCGAATGTACGGAAATGGATAATATAAACAATAAAATATAAGTAAAAAAAATTATATGCCTTAGTGTTTAAAAACTAGGGTATGTCCCTTTAAAAATAGGAGCTAATTTCTGTAAAAAATATTTCCGATTGTCAAATCCATCAAGAAAAAGGGAGGAACAAAATGATCACGGATCAAAAAAAAAAAGACCCTACTAACTGTAGATGGGGTTCAATCCCACTTTTGGAAGGAAAGAAGGAAGGAAGGAAATAGTTTATTTAACGACGCACTCAACACATTATTTATACGGTTATATGGCGTCGGACATATGGTTAAGGACCACACATATTTTGATGGAGGAAACCCCCTGTCGCCACTGCGTGCGCTTCTCTTTTCGATTAGCAGCAAGGGATCGTTTATATGCACTACCCCATAGACAGGCTAGCAGATACCACGGCCTTTGATGTACCAGTCGTGGTGCACTGGCTGGAGCCAGAAATAGCCTAATGGGCCCATTGACGGGGCCTACTTTTTGTGTGGAAAAATATATTACACACAAGATTATAACAAGAAAGAAAGAAAGAAATGTTTTATTTAACGACGCACTCAACACATTTTATTTACGGTTATATGGCTTCAGACCACACAGATATGATTATAATAAGAGTGCAGTGACTTAAATGCAGATCTTTACAGATTTGGGCTTACTATAGATGCTTCGTGTAACTGTGGATATTATACAGAAAACATAATTCACTATTTCTTTTAATTTCTTTTAATGTAAAAATACATGAACAACAGAGGCATGCTATTTGTAGCTCGATGCATTTATAACCAATAGATTTAAAACTACTTTTATATCGACGAAATATCTTAAGTGATCTCGATATTTACAACTGCTTTTATATTGACAAAATATCTTAACTGATCCCAACAATAATAAAAAAATGATCTGTGTCCAACAATGGCTTAAAGGCGCAGACCGTGAAAATGGACATCAAGTTTATTTAATCTACAAACATGTAACACAAATATGGATAAGGTTATAACAGAGAGAAGGATTCTGTCCCAGGTCGGATCACTGGCTATCCAGAAACAGGACCCGGGACAGACATGCTCGAAACTCTAGTGGTATATGAGCTTGTCTCATTAACTATTACTTCTCAGACGAACGTGCGTTTTTAGAAACTAGGGTCTGTCACTTTAAACAAAAATCGTTTTGATTAAAAAGAGTAGTGGTTTGAAGGCACATCCATTGTCTTTGCTTCTTTTCGTGTATATCTAGTTTCTTTCAAAATCATGTTGTACATAATATCTATTTTGTTGTTTATGCAATACGATATGTTTTCAATCAATCAAAACAACAATAGCCTGATGTCATCTCTTTCAGGTATCAGCAGCAGGTGTCTTAATTGTATCTGTCAGGTGAGAAATTTCCACATTTTTCTTTCGAGGATTCTAACATGTTACCGCTTCAAACAGCGCTCCGCCAACTGGTGTATATTCAGGGCTGTTTTATGTCTTGTTTAAAACCGGTCTCGGTGGTGTCGTGGTTAAGCTATCGAACATAACGCTGGTAGGTACATGGTTCGCAGCCCGGTACCGGCTTCTACCCAGAGCGAGTTTTAACGACTCAGTGGGTATGTGTAAGACCACTACACCCTCTTCTCTGTCACTAACCACTAACAACTAATCATCTGTTCTGGACAGACGATCAAGATAGCTGAGGTGTGTGCCCAGGACAGCGTGCTTGAACCTTAATTGGATATAAGCACGAAAATTGAAACGAAATGTCTCATTTGTCGTGTGTGTGTGTGTGTGTGTGTGTGTGTGAGAGTGAGAGAGAGAGAGAGAGAGAGAGAGAGGAGAGTGATGTGTGTATGGGGGGACGTCTTCGCATCCTTTAAACCAAGTCTTACAATAACTATCAATATATGTTATAGACAGCTAATATCCATTGATAAAACACTATGATGACGAATCGTTATACGTTTCAGAAGTAAAAATATATCTATTATTTACTTACGGTTAGTACAAAGAGTGGCCAAGTGATCCGAATATTGGCATCTCAAGTTGAAGAAAGTGGCTCAAATTGCACCAAAGTGGTGGTCACTCAATTACAGGGTATTAATTTTTCAATTACCGCCCTCTGATTCTTATTATCGAGAGAGAGAGAGAGAGAGAGAGAGAGAGAGTCTCCCAGTATAACCCTGCACCTACATGACTTCTCCAAGTATAGCCCTGCACCTACCTGACTTCTCCTAGTACTACCCTGCACCTATCTGACTTCTTCGCCAGTGCAGTCTCCCAGTATTACCCTGCACCTACCTGACTTCTTCGCGAGTGCAGTCTCCCATCGTGCACCTACATGACTACGTTTTCTTCGCCAGTGCAGTGTCCCAGTATATATCTATGCACCTACCTGACCCAGACTTCTTCGCCATTGCAGTCTCCCAGTATAACCATGCACCTACCTGACTTCTTCGCGAGTGCAGTCTCCCAGTATAACCATGCACCTACCTGACTACCTGACTTCTTCGCCAGTGCAGTTTCCCAGTATAACCCTGCACCTATCTGACTACCTGACTTCTTCGCCAGTGCAGTTTCCCAGTATAACCCTGCACCTACCTCACTACCTGACTACTTCGCCAGTGCAGTTTCCCAGTATAACCCTGCACATACCTGACTTCTTCGCCAATGCAGTCTCCCAGTATAGCCCTGCACCTACCTGACTTCTTCGCGAGTGCAGTATCCCAGTATATCCATGCACCTACCTGATTACTTTGCCAGTGCAGTTTCCCAGTATTATGCACCTAGAGAGAGAGAGAGTCTCCCAGATAACCCTGCACCTAGAGAGAGAGAGAGAGAGTCTCCCAGTATAATCCTGCAGACCTGACTACCTGACTTCTTCGCCAGTGCAGTCTCCCAGTATAACCCTGCACCTACCTACCTACCTGACTTCTTCGCGAGTGCAGTCTCCCAGTATAACCCTGCACCTACCTGACTTCTTCGCGAGTGCAGTTTCCCAGTATAACCCTGCACCTACCTGACTTCTTCGCGAGTGCAGTCTCCCAGTATAATCCTGCACCTACCTGACTACCTGACTTCTTCGCGAGTGCAGTTTCCCAGTATAACCCTGCACCTACCTGACTTCTTCGCGAGTGCAGTCTCCCAGTATAATCCTGCACCTACCTGACTACCTGACTTCTTCGCCAGTGCAGTCTCCCGTATTTGTCCTATACTACCTGACTTCTTCGCCAGTGCAGTTTTATAACCCTGCACCTACCTGACTTCTTCGCGAGTCAGTCTCTTTAAATCACATAGTCCATATAACCCTCAACCTGACATGACTTCTTCGCGAGTTCAGTCTCCCAGTATAACCCTGCACCTACCTGACTTTCTTCGCCAGTGCAGTTTCCCAGTATTGCCCTGCAACCTGACTACCTGACTTCTTCGCCAGTAGTTTCCTAGTATAACCCTGCATACCTGACTACTTTCTTCGCCAGTGCAGTTTCCCAGTATAACCCTGCACCTACCTGACTTCTTCGCCAGTGCAGTCTCCCAGTATAACCCTGCATCTACCTGACTACCTGACTTCTTCGCGAGTGCAGTCTCCCAGTATAACCCTGCACCTACCTGACTACCTGACTTCTTCGCCAGTGCAGTCTCCCAGTATTACCCTGCACCTACCTGACTTCTTCGCCAGTGCAGTCTCCCAGTATACCCCTGCACCTACCTGACTTCTTCGCCAGTGCAGTCTCCCAGTATAACCCTGCACCTACCTGACTTCTTCGCCAGTGCAGTCTCCCAGTATAACCCTGCACCTACCTGACTACCTGACTTCTTCGCCAGTGCAGTTTCCCAGTATTTTACCTGGCTTCATTGCAGTCTCCCATATATATACTACCTACCTGACTGTGTGTCTCCCAGTATATATATACCTACTTCTTCGCCATTGCTATAGTATATATATATTCTTCGCCATATATCCCATATATATATATATTATATATATTTGTAGGTATAGTCCAGCGGCTGTCGTAACATTGGCTGTGTAATGGACGGTGGTTCTCTGTCCTGTGGACCTTATCAAATAAAGAAAAAATATTGGACAGACTGCGGCCGCCTCGGATCAAGTAAGAGACTTCTTATTATGACATAGTATATATACTTAGCTTGGGGGTCGATACACGAAAATCTGAAAAATGCCTGTAACATGTCAGAGTACCTTGGGCATTGAATGTTGACAGCGGTCTCATGCTGCTGGTGAGACGGTGGATCTCTGGAATAGTGATAGAGATCCATTCACGAGTTAAAGCATGCTTAAGGTTGTGGACGTTGTGAATAAGCGCGTGGTTCTCTTGTACCCTACGACCCAACACATTCCATACCTCCACAATAGGGAACACATCAAGCGATCTTGCAAGCCAGTTTAAGCTGTATCCTAACCGGACGCGTGCGACGCGACACATTTATCTGTCGTGCCTTACGCGTGCGATTAGGATGCGGCGCTTGAAAAGAAAGAAAGAAAGAAATGTTTTATTTAACGACGCACTCAACATATTTAATTTACGGTTATATGGCATCAGACATATGGTTAAGGACCACACAGATTTTTAGAGGAAACCCGCTGTCGCCACTACATGGGCTACTCTTTCCGATTAGCAGCAAGGGATCTTTTATTTGCGCTTCCCACAGGTAGGATAGCACAAACCATGGCCTTTGTTGAATCAATTATGGATCACTGGTCGGTGCAAGTGGTTTACACCTACCCATTGAGCCTTGCGGAGCACTCACTCAGGGTTTGTAGTCGCTATCTGGGTTAAAAATTCCATGCCTCAACTGGGACCCGAACCCAGTACCTACCAGTCTGTAGACCGATGGCCTACCACGACGCCACGGAGGCCGGTGATGCGGCGCTTGAAGTCAATGATTTCGAAAATAATCGCTCGCATCGCACGCATCCGGTTAGGATACAGCTTTGTCGGTTACAATCGCCGTATCCTAACCACACGCGTACGGCGCGACATATAAATCTGTCGCATCGTACGTGTGCGGTTAGGATACGGCAATTGAAATCAATGATTTCTAAAATAATCTGTCGCGTCGCTCGCGTCCGGTTAGGATACAGCTTTAGTGCTTAAATATTGTTCCTCTAAAAAGTCCAGTCGTTTAGCTGTATCCTAACTGGACGCGTTTTAGAAACCATTGATTTCAATTGCTGCATTCTAAAGCTGTATCCTAACCGGCCGCGAGCGATGCCAGCGATTATTTTAGAAATCATTGATTTCCATTGCCGCATTCTAACTGCACGCGCGCGACGCGACAGATTTATATGTCGCGTCGCACGCGTGCGGTTAGGATGTAGCAATGGAAATCAATGATTTCTAACATAATCGCTCGCGACCGGTTAGGATACAGCTTAACAGCGCGCGTACGGCGCGACAGATTGATGTAGTCGAGCGCGCGACACAATACCAATAGCGATTGTTTCGATTGTTGTCGCGCAATACGAGCGATAAACATATATTAACTAACGAAACAACTTTTACTTGGCGGTTTCAACTGTTAATAACAATTTTAAAAAGAAGACTGTCATTATGGTCGCGTCTGGTAAAGCTGTATCCTAATCGGCCGCGAGCGACGCGAGCGATACGAGCGATTATTTCAGAAATCATTATTTCAATTGCCGCATCCTAACCGCACGCGTGCGACGCGACAGATACATATGTCGCGTCGCACGCGTCCGGTTAGGATACTGCAATTGAAATTAATTATTTCTAAAATACAGCTTTAGGATATAAATATTATCGCGTCGCTCGCGTCGCACGCGTCCGGTTAGGATACAGCTTTAGTCTGGCTGAATGCTGGCGTGTATGGTCCCGTTGAAACAAAACACCCCAATGTTGCTGCATGAACGGAATGACAATTGGTGTGATTATTTCGTCACTGTAATGCTGAACATTCAAATTCCCATGAATGATAAAAATCAAATCGTTTTGTCCTGTCATGAATTCCTGCCCAAACCATGACGCTACCACTACCACATCGATCACGCTCAATGCATGAGGCGACGTTGTACCTCAGTCAATGCCCAATGTGCTCAGACACGTTACTGACAATATTCAGATTTCCGTGTATGGACCCCCAAGCACCATTTAACGACGTGACAGTCACACATTTCATTTTGTATTGAAAATCTCCTGTTACTTATACTGACAAATGATGCCTCAATTAAATCCAGTGTCTGATTTTATTTTGGAAATCACGAGTTTTCTTTTATTGAATCAAATTTACCAAATTGCTAAACTTTTTTATGTACACACACCGACACTATTAGCGCATACGAATCATAGCCATTTCGTACCATGGTCATTGCGAGCCATTCATGTCATACCGTACTACCTTGCCATTTAGTCATTTCGTGCCAAAATCATTTCGTCATTTTGTTCTAAAGTTATTCGTAATATTGTGAAAAGTCATTTCGTATCATATTCATTTTGTACGAAAGTTGTTTCATACCTAGATCATTTCGAACCAAAGTCATTTCGTTCCACCGTCATTTCGTACCATGGTCGTAATAAAAGTTTACATTGGAACAACCTACAAATTGTGATACAATTTCTAGAAAAGTTATTTTTGGAGGAGTTTGAGAAGTGACAATTATCATGTTTTAGGTATCAATTGACTATGGTACGAAATAACCGGGTATTATTTAGTTGGATCTTTACCCCCAAGAAAAGCCTATGACTATGATACGAACTGACAGTGGTATGAACTGATTTGATATTATAGTCATTTCGTACCATGACAGCATTAAATTGTTAGTAAAGTCTACAAACCAAACATTCAGTTGTAGATTTTTTTTGATTTTTTTTATTATAGTAATACATGACTTGAATTGACTTTTTGCAATGGTACGAAATGACCATGGCACGAAATGACTTTTTGCAATGGTACGAAATGACTATTGTACCGAAATGACTAAATTTTTCAGCGAAATGCCTATTTGTACGAAATGACTATGGTACGAAACGACCAAATTAGTCAGGAAATGACTACGGTACGAATTGACAAAAAAAAACCCAGTTAAAATCCCTCCAGTTAAGAACTAACTAAGACAGACCAAACAATATACGGTACATGTATAATTCAAAATAATACGTGTACTAAATGACAAAGGACGAAACGTCTAGGGTATAAAACGGTAGTGAGTACGAAATGTCCAGGGACGAAACAGATCGGGTACGAAACGTCTCGTAGCTGCATGCACAACATGCAGGAATATAAAAAAGAAAATGTTTTTATTTAACGACGCACTCAACACATTTTATTTACGGTTATATGGCGTCGAACATATGGTCAAGGACCACACAGGAATTGAGAGAGGAAACCCGCTGTCGCCACTTCATGGGCTACTCTTTTCGACTAGCAGCAAGGGATTTTTTATATGCACCATCCCACAGACATGATAGTACATACCACGGCCTTTGATGCACCAGGCGCGGTGCACTGGCTGGAGCGAGAAATAGCCCAATAGGCCCACATGCAGGAATATAGACACCTCCACAAGTTTAAGTTGGTTTGTTTTGTTTAACGACACCTCTCGAGTACATTGATTTATTAATCATTTGCTATTAGGTGTCTGAACATTTGGTAATTTTAGCATATAGTCTTAAAGAGGAAACCCGCTGCATTTTTTCCATTAGTAGCAAGGGATCTTTTATATGCACCATCCCATAGACAGGATAGAACATACCACGGCCTTTGATATACCAGTCATGGTGCACTGGCCTGCATTTACCATAGTTCGACACCCAATAGCCGATTTATTTTTCGTGCTGAAGTGTCGTTAAACATTCATTCACTCATTCATTTTTGGTGCACTGGCTGGAACGAGAAATAGCCCAGTGGACCTACCGCGCATCAAGCGAGCGCTTTACCACTGGGCTACACCCCGCCACACACGTCCACATTTTATCTCATCTTATTTTCGTGCTTATAATCCTATTACGGTTCAAGCACGCTGTCCTGGGCAAACACCTCAGCTATCTGGGGTGCCTATCCAGGACAGTGGGTTAGTTGTTAATTGTTAGTTTTCAGTGCGAGAGAAGAGGGTGTAGTAGCCTTACGCCTACCCATTGAGTTGTTAAAACTCGCTCTGTGTGGGAGCCGGTACCGGGATGCGAACTCTGTACCAACCAGAAGTACGTCCGATGGCTTAACCACGACGTCACAGACGCTAGTGCACACGTGGACACATATAATGGGTTACGGGACGTTTCGTACCCGATTTGTTTCGTTCTTGGACGTTTCGTAAACACTAATGTTTTATACCCTAGACGTTTCGTCCCCTGGGCCTTGTTCCACGAAGCGATCTTAGCCCTAAGATTACCGTAAGTGCATAACGACTATATACACTTAAGGTGATGTTAGCACTAAGATCGCTTCGTGGAACAAGGCCCTGGTCATTTAGGACACGTCTTTTATTGAATTATACATGCATATTGTTTGGTCTGCCATAGTTAGTTGTTGGATTTTAAGTTGTTGTTTTAATATTATGCAACTGTAGTCATTAAAACATCTGAAGGGTCAACGGGATTAACGTCTGATGTCACATTTTGAGTTATGTGATATTTTTTTTATTTTAACATTTACAACTCTACAATTTTGGTATATTTATGCCTAAGAAAGCATAATTTACCAACTACTTTTAATCATTTTTAATGGCCTACCATAATTATAGGTATTTAATTTAGTGCGTCATTGTGACCTTGAAATACACGACCGTTATAATACTGACTATCTGTTTGGAAATCATACGTTATTCCAGTGGACCCTTCATCTCTGTTAGTCGGAAATATCTTAACAATGGCAACAAACTGGGATCAGTCTCTTTAATTTTACAACAATCTGTATTGGCCTCTTATCTCCCCTTGAACAGGCTGGAAGAGCTGTGCCCGGGATTCCAGCTGCGCTGCTCGCTGTGTGAGAGCGTACATGAGCAAGTATGGGCGACACTGCACACAGACAAGTACTCAGACATGCAAGGATTACGCCAGAATCCACAATGGCGGACCACGCGGTTGCCGAAAGCAGTCCACACTGCCTTACTGGGCAAAGATTCAACGATGTCTCAATTAAAGGAGTAATGTTATAAAAGAGGTCTCCACTATAACGGGATGTGACCTTCATTTGCAATAAAATGACTTGACTATATCCCACAAGTGTTTGTTGTACTCTGGTAACTACAAATAAAGAGATTTGTTTTAAAATTATTTTATTTCACCTTAGATTGATTTTAGTAAATGAAAATAATTGTTTACCTGTTCAACTTTATGAATATGTTTACATGTTCTTCTGCCATTTTAACACAGTATGTTAGGACTCGTAATTGAAGCTTACGGAAATATATGGGTTGTGCGTCCATGCTGTAATCTTGAGTATAATATTGTTACTATTTACGCATTTGTCTTACTGTAAAACGCCATTCTCCAACATGTATATACATTGTATATATCTTGGCTATGAACAAAATCACACGTGGCTGCACACAGGCGTCGCTTGTTCCAGCTTCTTACATTGGATGCACCTGCATGAAATGCAATTGCATAAACAACACATGTTCCAACTTCATGCAATAGTTGTACATGCATGACTTCACATAAACAACACATGTTCCAACTTCATGCAATAGTTGTACATGCATGACTTCACATAAACAACACATATTCCAACTTCATGCAATAGTTGTACATGCATGACTTCACATAAACAACATATATTCCAACTTCATGCAATAGTTGTACATGCTTGACTTCACATAAACAACACGTGTTCCAACTTCATGCAATAGTTGTACATGCTTGACTTCACATAAACAACATATATTCCAACTTCATGCAATAGTTGTACATGCTTGACTTCACATAAACAACATATATTCCAACTTCATGCAATAGTTGTACATGCATGACTTCACATAAACAACATATATTCCAACTTCATGCAATAGTTGTACATGCTTGACTTCACATAAACAACATATATTCCAACTTCATGCAATAGTTGTACATGCTTGACTTCACATAAACAACATATATTCCAACTTCATGCAATAGTTGTACATGCATGACTTCACATAAACAACACATGTTCCAACTTCATGCAATAGTTGTACATGCATGACTTCACATAAACAACACATGTTCCAACTTCATGCAATAGTTGTACATGCATGACTTCACATAAACAACACATGTTCCAGCTTCATGCAATGGTTTTACATGCTCTTGACTCTATATAAACAACAAATGTTCCAGCATCATGTAATAAATGTACATGCATGACTTCACATAAACAACACATGTTCCAGCTTCATGCAACAAATGCTTGTGGAACCGACCTTAACTCCGCCCATGACAGCATTAAACAGATTAATATACTTGGTGTGTGTGGGGGGGGGGGGGGGGGGGGGGGGGGGGGGGGTGTAAATATCAGCAAATTGGTATATTGCAGACACTGTACCTAAAACATCTTTAAATCTTTAAACTAGTTCACAAATGATTCACAAATATGTATTTAAAACCCTTGTGTCCTCTGAATCGTGGCACTGCGAACTGCATTACTCCATTATATTGAAAATTACGAAAATCATTAATATTAAATAGGGTAATATTGTGTAGTTCGTTCTTGAAAGATCAATATTAATATTAATACTGTTAAATATATTAGATATTGCTACAGTAATAACAAGGTCGGCTGCAGGGTGTTTCTAGTGAAGACACCTTCAGGATTCCAAAATCCATGTAAACATGCCTGAATAATGGTAAATGTATATAATGCATGTATATTAGCATGTCTTGTTCTCCACTTGACAGCACAGTGCTACTGAAAAGTGTCGCCCAAAGAAGTATTTGTGGTACGTACTTTCAAAAGTGCTAATATTGTCCAAATGTCCGTATTACTCTCGTCAGAGTACTCGGACCATACAACTGTTTTGATACTATCTACACGTTGCGAAAATTAGTTGATGTGCCCTTTTAACCTAGATCCCTTAAAGTCTCATGTGTATCCAGCGCGTGTGGCGGGGGGGGGGGGGGGGCATGGGGAGGCCATCCCCAACCCACAGTAATACCTCTTTTTTTCCCTCATCAACTCTTATATTTGCTTGTCGCCCTATAACACGACTCGTACACAATGCTGGTCCGCCCCCCGTCCTTCCCACTCCCCGTCACGCCTTGAAACCTTTACGGGTTGATAGCTCTGCATTGTCTTGCTTGAACTTATTTTCGTGCTTATATCCAATTAAGGTTCAAGCACACTGTCCTGGGCACACACCTCAGCTATCTGGGCTGTCTTTCCAGGACAGTGGTTTGTTAGTTGGTTAGTGGTTAGTGAGAGAGAAGAGGGTGTAGTGGCCTTACACCTACCCATTGAGCCCTTAAGAACTCGATCTGGGTCGAAGCCTGTACCGGGATGCGAACCCTGTACCTACCAGCCTGTACCGGGATGCGCTTAACCCTGCCGTTAAATAAAAATAAAATATCCGTATGTAGAATCCTTCCTTCCTGTTTTCTAACCCAGTGCAACGAGTAAGACTTGTTCGAGCTCTAACAAATACGAAAACGTGTACTGAATGTAGCATACTTATTGTTTACATCACAAGGATCGATTCCCGTAGTGGGCCTTGTGAAAAGAGTTCCTAGTAAGTAGAAAGCGGGTATGTTCAATATGAAAATCTAATGCCAAAACCGTAAATAAAAATGTATAAAGTGTGTCAAATAAAACTCAATATAGTGCACGAGTATTATCTAAAAAAAAATGACATATTTTTTACATTACCTTGTGAAATGTTCTAGTATCAATATTTCAACGAAAATCTAATGCCAAACTATATAAAAAAAAAACTACATAGGTACAAAACCACAAAATATTACGGTCATTTGAATCAATATTTTGAAAATACGTTTAAAAAAATTGTACATAGGTACGGTCATTTAAAAAAACGTTTAATATTTTTTACTTTAAATCCACTTGGAATAAATACAAATGGTTATTAACTACTTGCAACATTATTTTATTGCCCTAATAAAAATTATTCCTATGACAACACAAATGCTGGAAGATTGATGTTTTTTGTATTTTTCCAACATGGTTCAATTTTACATTAATCACATTTGATAGTCTGTACCATCTAAAAACATGGGGTTACCTTTCATAAGTGTGAACCAACTACACAATTTCCATATTTTATATGTTAACGGTTAACCCCTTCCCTCCCCTGTATATACCCATTGGAATGATATAGGGCCCCTGGTATAGAAAATGAGGACTTTTTAATTCTATGATTATTTTGCTTGGAATGTATCTTGTAATATGTCGTTTATAGGGTATTTTAGATTGCTGAGCACGATTCCATGTGAAAATTCATTTTGGAAAATTTAACATGGCTGAAATCCAAGATGACAGCCTGAAATTCAACATGTGTGACACAAATAATTATATTTTAAACGACATATAGCTTGTAGTATATCTTTTTCTTATGTTTCCATGGTCCTAAATATTTTTCTGGGGTCTAAAGTACGTTTTGATATTTCCCTAATTCATAATCCATGATGGTTGACCAATACCACAATATGTCTTCGGCAAGTAACAGAGAGAATTATAAACTACTTCATATATAAACAGAATTATTCATTTCTTGACACCAGTAGAGCAAATCGTTGAATTCATTGAACCCATGCGGAGTAATGGTGGCATATGGAGGGTTAGGGACTTAGGATCATGCATGGGCGGATGCATGGTGTTCGTATCATGAGGGGGGGAAGAGATATCATTGAAAATTATTCACTTCGGAAGTGTGGAATGTGATATTAACATAAATGCACTCCAGTGCCTCATTGCAGCTAAACCTCTTGCACTCCTGGTAAAAAAATACCGAAATGTACTTTTTAAAAACAAATAACTCCTTGGCTATTATTAAGTTTAATAGTTTACTTCATATTCCAAATAATTACCCTTCAAACCTGGATCTATGCGAAAACAAGCGAACTATTTCTGCAAGGGACTGCTACCAATACAATAAAACAAACAAAAATGTACATTTTCAAAATTGCGCACACAAAGACACGAAAGAAAGAATACGACTGACACGAAGCGACAGACACATTTATTAATTAATATAGCATCAATTAATAAGCCACTCGGCTATGTAAAGCTTATGTAGCTACCAATACATGTGTGTTCATTAATACGTCAATGTCAGGACTAGCTCTGTAACTCGTCAATTGTAAAATTTTAAAATGTAATGATTCATATTGTGTTGGAAAATAACCATTGGTGGATTCAGGTGGGGTCACATGGGTTGGAAGTGACTTTTATTTTGTTATAAATTTATTATCCAGAATACTATATTGCCCTGAGAACGCTTCTCTGTGAGAAAACTAAATTCAAATGTTTTCTGGGAAGCATTACCCTGAACCCACTACATATATCGCTGTCTTTGGGAGCTTAACTCATTTCTCTTCGACAAACTCAAATTGCCCTTTTTGGAATGTTTTTAATCCCTTCCCCCTACGTACAATCCTGGATCCGTCCTTGATAATTGTGGGTTCCTGCTGGGGTTTTTAAAGTTTAATAGATAATTTAACGAATTTGTCTGATCATTAAAGAGCTAGCCCTGAGTGTGAACAACTGACATAAATGTACACGTGATATTACTGGTATAGGCCTACTTTAAGCAGGTCCATATACGCTAACAAGATACACTTAACCTGAGGTTGTTCGAAACGCAGTGAGTAACCACAATCTTGACCGAGTTTATTTCAACTGTATATTACCCTCTTTTTTAAATATGTCTTTAATCCTTTAATCATTTCCTCAACACACTTGTCCCTAGGACATTGACCTGACAGTTCCGTTTTTTAGACGCGACACCTTCCAGTTTAATGTGGCAGACGACATCGAACTCGATATCATCGGGTTTGCTGCACGATGGCTGCTGCATGCCCGTGCTGTTACTCATCTGGCACAGTCTTTTCGTAGCCGCCTGCTTCCTCTTCTTCTTTTCCTCGCACACTGGAGGAGGTGGTGATGACTTACACATTACACGCGGTGATCGCCGTGGTGGAGATACTGAACGTGGAGATAGTGAACACACCGAGGATGGTGGTGACTCACACGGTGAACGCCGAACATCACATGGTTGTCGCCTTGGTTGACATGGTGATCGCGGCCTTGGTTGACATGGTGATCGCGGCCTTGGTTTGCATGGTGATCGCGGCCTTGGTTTGCATGGTGATCGCGGCCTTGGTTTGCATGGTGATCGCGGCCTTGGTTCACATGGTGATCGCGGCCTTGGTTTACATGGTGATCGCGGACTTGGTTCACAGGGTGATCGCGGACTTGGTTCACATGGTGATCGCGGCCTTGGTTCACATGGCAGTTGCCTTGGTTCACAGGGTGACCGCGGCCTTAGTTCATATGGTGATCGCGGCCTCGGTTCACATGGTGGACACCTTGGTTCACATGGTGATCGCGGCCGTAGCTTATATGGTGATCGCGGCCTTGGTTCACAAGGTGGACACCTTGGTTCACATGGTGATCGCGGCCTTAGCTTATATGGTGATCGCGGCCTTGGTTCACATGGTGGACCCCTTGGTTCACATGGTGGACACCTTGGTTTACATGGTGGACACCTTGGTTCACATGGTGGACACCTTGGTTCACATGGTGATCGTGGCCTTGGTTTACAAGGTGGTCGCCTTGGTTTACATGGTGATCGCGGCCTTGATTCACATGGTAAACATCTTCGCTCCATTGGATGGCGTCTTCGCTCACATGATGTGCGTCTTAGCTCATATGGTGGACATTTGGGCTCACACGGTAGACATTTTGGCACACATAAAGAACATTTTGGCTCACACGATTGACGTTTTGGCAGACAGTATGCAAATTTCGGTTGACACAACGCACCTTTTGGCTTGCAAGGTGCACATCTTGGCTCACACAATGCACGTGTTGGCTCAAACAGTATACGTTTTAGCTCACAGCATAGACTTGACAGATTAAACAAGGAAGGTGTTGGCCCACACAAGGAAGGTGTTGGCCCACACAACGGACGTCTTGGTCTGCACAATGGTCGACAGAGTGGACCTCTTCTATTGCAACATCTTGCCCAGTCGTAGATGCTGAGAAACACGCACCTTAAGAGGTGGGCGCAGCCAAAGTTGAAGATGACCAGCATAAACATCATGTAGATTGCTATCAGTCGCTGCCAGACTTTGGATAATCCCGAAAGACATGGAATACGTCCATTCATGAGGAAGCAAAACAGATGGTTTCCCTACAACACACAAAAAATATATAATCAGAATTTAAACATAATATAGCTACAAGGAAATAGTTTCGGAATATTTACTTGTGTAAACCTATTGCAGCCCATTCCTTTATAATAATTTGTGAGAAAATTAATTTATTTGTTTTGGAAATAACTGATTCCCCCCACCCTTTCTGCCTTTCTTTTGCCTATAAGACCAATTTTTAACGTTATTTTTCACTCTCCAGGATACTTTAAAAATGAAAGTTTGTATATTATACACACTGATGGTCATAGGTATTTTCCAGAAATAAGAAAGAAAGAAAGAAATGTTTTATTTAACGACGCACTCAACACATTTTATTTACGGTTATATGGCGTCAGACATATGGTTAAGGACCACACAGATTTTGAGAGGAAACCCGCTGTTGACACATAGGCTACTCTTTTACGACAGGCAGCAAGGGATCTTTTATTTGCGCTTCCCACAGGCAGGATAGCACAAACCATGGCCTTTGTTGAACCAGTTATGGATCACTGGTCGATGCAAGTGGTTTACACCTACCCATTGAGCAATGCGGTGCACTCATTCAGGGTTTTTTTTTTGGGGGGGGGGGAGGGGGTTTGGGGGGGTGGGGGGTTGTTGTTGTTTTTGTTTGTTTTTTGTTTTTTGTTTGTTTGTTTTATTGTTGATTTTGTCTTGGCTCATCCGACAGTGTTACCATTTCGGGCGATTCGTCAAGTGCAATTCCACATGCCTGATTAGCTAGTGATTAGTATTTTGGTATCTTAATTTATTATATAGGCTCCGTAACTGAATGAAACATGATTGTCCAAACATCTCTCCTAACTGTATATCTATTAGATCTCTCTGTAACAGGCAGTTATACCCGCTGTGGCTCGTCTCTAGGTATGATCAGAGATACGATCTTATATAAGTATATATTATTATAGCACGTTTAGTTCACTAGAAAACACAACAAAAACACAATACACTTTGGAATCTGTATTAACCTACGCTGACAAATGTACTGCAGCAGTAGTTAATTAACAACAACAAATAATAACAACCCAGAACTGATCACTTAATTAGTTAATCTCTAGGTGTCTAGTTTACACAATATTCTAATCACACCCACACGTGTGATAATTGAGAAACGCTTCCAGGAGAATTTAATTAATAAGGGAATTACAACTCTATTCCTAACTGGTTAATGTTTTAATTAACCCTAACTACTCATTCAATAACCTTGTAATACAGAATTAATACTGGTACCTATCACAATAAAGACAATAACCTACAGTTTACCTAGGTCCTCTAGGATGACTGGCTAAGCTTTAGATATATATATATCAGAACGGTGAGCCTACAGAATACTGCGTCAGATGGCCGGCAGCACCGTCTAAATAATATTGGTATAATACAGTATTAAAATATTTAAAGTCACATCAATCACATCAAGGTTATACACAGAGCAGAAAATATATATTTACCAAAGTCCCGTCTGAACTAATATAGATCGATCAGTGGACGGACAGCGATCCCCTGGAGCCTTCCAATATGTTTCTCCTCGATATCTCTAAAACCCTAGCTATTTATTCAAAACTCTCAGAGACAGCGAATATCGCCTGGGGGCACAAGGCGGTACCTCACGTATCATCTGAATTCCACAGCGACCAAGACGGCATATCTTTCTCTTAGATCGCCAGACTCAATGACGCCAAGTCGCCAAATCACGGTTGTAAAAACCGCACTCGCGGAGGTATTACGTAACTACTGGCCACATGGCTCCGCACCTGGGCTGGGTGTGTATTGGAAGTACAGCTCGATGACCGTCGCGCAAAGGTATCACGTAACAAGTTGCCCACCTGGGCTAAGTGCATTTGGAACTGCACACGGCCTTCTAAAACAATTAATATCGCCACAGGCGAAAAGAAATTAAGAGCATGTACCGTCACACACCCCCACCTCAAAAAGGATATTTCCTCTACTCTAGGAATAGGGAAATATACTACATTAAAACAAAAGGTGCGTTAACCGACGCATCCGGGTATTTATAACACATGTAATAATAAGATGACTACCAGTAATCACACTGAGTCTCTGAGTCCCTGGTATACAAAATAAATATATATAAAAACAAAACAGAAATCAAGAATGTCAACACATTATCATAACGTTCAATTTCGGGACAGGGCATCAGCGATTACATTGGATGTGCCCTTGATATGTTCAATGGTGATTGGGAATTCCTGCAGAAGAAGACTCCATCTCAAAACTCTCTGGTTGGAGGCTTTCATTAGGATGGTCCAGTCCGTCTTCGTCTTCTTGGAACAGCACAGCTCCAGCACCCACGTCACTGGCACCCACAGCTAGCTTGAAAAGCCTTCGGTAGTCTCGTGCTGCCATCACGGGAGACGAGTAGCGCATCTGCTTGAGACGGTTGAATGACTTCTCGCATTCACCTGACCACTGGAACTTCGTTTCTTTCTGTTTCAGTGTCGCACGTTTTCCAGGTTTTCTCCGATAGGCATGCTGTCGAATCGGTGTAGCGTTGGGTTCCAAGCGCACATCCTGGCTTAAGGTGTTGGTAATCGTTGGGAGGTTCTGACAAATGGAAACATTGTCTTGTTTCAACGTAGTCAACTTTGCTCGCTGGGGGCTCAAGTCTGCTAGAATCTGGCTGTTGGTTAATTTGATCTCTGCAGTCTTGACGTCATCACAGGAAATTGGGTGACTCTCAATTTCGACAGGTAGTACTGGAACTATCGGCAGTCTGTCAAAATAACCTTTTAGCAAATTGATGTGACAATACCTACTTTTCCTAACCCTATCAGGAGTGTTTATCACATACCCTGTCTCATTAACCCGTTTGTGCACAAGATAGGGCCCGAAATACCTGTTCTGCAATGAACCCCGTTTAATGGGAAGGTACAGCAGCATCTTATCCCCTGGTTTAAATTCCAGACTCCTAGCCTTCCTACCAAACATTGATTTTATTTTGCTCTGATCATGGCTCAGTTGCTTCCTAGCTAGTTCGTTTGCCGGCAACCTCCTATCTCTAACTCTTTTATTCATCAATACTCTCTCAGTTAACAATGTAGTGCGAACTGCCAACAAATTTGGATCAGTCCCCTGCTCTAGGATTAACTCTTGTCTATTACAAGGTGAGTCCACTCTATCAAACACAACTGGTTCAATTCCCCTCTGCGGGAGATCAACAGGTACCACCACATTTAATTCCTCAGTTGACTTATCTACCATTTTACTGATAACCTCATCCACTCCAATTTCATGGCTCACACACGTATCAGACAAATCACAAATATCCTCTGGCTCTCGTTTTACCCTTCTGGCCATAGCCCTAGTCTTTATACACGCAGGATATTTAATCTTATCAACCTCACTCTCTTCTATTGGTACAGGGCTGTCTTTGATTAACAATTGGTCACATTTCGGCTGACAACACTGACTAGTCAAATCATTACCCAACAAAACTCCTATGTTTTCAACAGGCAAGTCCTTCACAACACCCATAACGACTGGTCCCGTCACAAACTTTGAACACAAGAAAACGTTATGTAACCGGACAACCATTTTTTCTCCAGTAACCGAGGTTAAGGCCAAACTACGTCCTGTATCTGAATTCTTAATACCAGGTAAACACTTTGACGTTATCAGCGACTGACTACAGCCTGTATCTCGATAGATTGATATTGCCTTAGGACTCAATTCTTGTTTCACATCACAAACCATACCAGTGGACACATACGGGTTTACTTTCTCTGCCATGGGATTAACCATTAACTCTCTCGCTAACGGAGCTGACCTCACTAAACCGACCACTTGCGCATTATCGCGTTTCCTTTTAAAACAGTCCCCGACAAGATGGTTATCCTTTTTACAGTAACTGCAATGTGGACGAAAAGTTCGTGCATTGGCTGATAATGCAGGCTTATCCTTACTTTTCCCACCAGGTGCATTCCTTGCCTGACTAGCTGACCAACTAGATGACTCTCCCCGATAGTTACTTTCCCGGGAAAAACCTGGCTGAAATTTCTTCTTATCACCCTGTTGTAAAGAGCTACCCTGCACTGCCTGAGCTTTGTGTATTAACACGTAATCATCTGCCACTATGCCTGCCTCCTCTATCTTTTTGACATCACGATCCTCTAAATGAATACGTACGCTAACTGGTAATCCATTTTTAATGTCCTGTAAGATCAACAACTCTCGTAACTCGGTATATGACTCTACCTGATGAGACACCACCCATTTATCAAACATCCCTGCCTTCTTAGCCACAAACTCACTATAAGACTGACCCTGCGTTTTTTCTCAACTCGCTATACCGTAAATGATAATTCTCAGGTCGTAATTCATAAGCCCTCAACACTGCAGCCTTACCTAGGTCGTACTGACTTGCTCGCTCATCACTCATTGAATTATAAGCTACACTAGCCTTCCCCTTAAACTTAGACACGGCTAACAATGTCCACTTAGACTGCGGCCAATTTAGCTGCTTAGCGGCCCGTTCAAAAAGTTGGAAGAACATATCTACCTCCTGATCATCAAATACAGGCACTGATCTATAAGCCTCCGACATGTTAAAACCATTTCCTGCCTCACGTCTAACTTCTTCAGTATTCAACTTTAACTCATGTTCCACTTTTAATTTTGCTAACTGGAATTCTCTATCCCTATCTCTCTCTTCTCTACCCCTCTCTTCTATTTCTCTCTCCCTCTCTCTATCTCTCTCTTCTCTTTCTCTATCTCTATCTTCTCTTTCTCTCTCCCTCTCTCTATCTCTCTCTCTTTCTCTATCCCTCTCTCTCTCTATCCCTCTCTTCTCTTTCTCTCTCTCTCTCTCTCTCTCTCTCTCTCTCTCTCTCTCTCTCTCTCTCTCTCTCTCTCTCTCTCTCTCTCTCTCTCTCTCTCTATCGAATGCACGTTCTTCTCTTTCGTACTCAAGCTTTTTAAAAGCTAACTGTTGTTCCATACTCAAGTCATTTATCTCTATCTCTGGAACAATCTCACTTTCTTCCATAACAGGACTATCACCAAAAACTTCCTGGATAATAATTGTCTTTATATCACCTAAGGTTTTAGCTGATGTTAAATCAATTTCCCGCTCAGTTGCAATTTCAACTAACTCGGCCTTACGTGCTCGCTTAATCTCCACTACACTGAGCGTAGGCCTATCCAGCAAATTCTTATCCATGTTTAGATATGACGCACTTATTATTAAATAATTTTCTAGTGAACAACGTTGCTACTTCTAGCTATTTGAAAAAATAATTTATAAAGCCCCCATTTACAAACAATACTTTTTTTAAATATGCGTGTCCCGTTTCAGATCCCGGACGAGCGCCCCAATTTTCTACTCCTGTCACGGGGATCCTATAATACCCGTAACTGAATGAAACACGATTGTCCAAACATCTCTCCTAACTGTATATCTATTAGATCTCTCTGTAACAGGCAGTTATACCCGTTGTGGCTCGTCTCTAGGTATGATCAGAGATACGATCTTATATAAGTATATATTATTATAGCACGTTTAGTTCACTAGAAAACACAACAAAAACACAATACACTTTGGAATCTGTATTAACCTACGCTGACAAATGTACTGCCGCAGTAGTTAATTAACAACAACAAATAATAACAACCCAGAACTGATTACTTAATTAGTTAATCTCTAGGTGTCTAGTTTACACAATATTCTAATCACTTCACCGTGACACAACACCCACACGTGTGATAATTGAGAAACGCTTCCAGGAGAACTTAATTAATAAAGGAATTACAACTCTATTCCTAACTGGTTAATGTTTTTAATTAACCCTAACTACTCATTCAATAACCTTGTAATACAGAATTAATACTGGTACCTATCACAATAAAGACAATAACCTACAGTTTACCTAGGTCCTCTAGGATGACTGGCTAAGCTTTATATATATATATATATATATATATATATATATATATATATATATATATATATATATATATATCAGAACGGTGAGCCTACAGAATACTGCGTCAGATGACCGGCAGCACCGTCTAAATAATATTGGTATAATACAGTATTAAAATATTTAAAGTCACATCAATCACATCAAGGTTATACACAGAGCAGAAAATATATATTTACCAAAGTCCCGTCTGAACTAATATAAATCGTTCAGTGGACGGACAGCGATCCCCTGGAGCCTTCCAATATGTTTCTCCTCGATATCTCTAAAACCCTAGCTATTTATTCAAAACTCTCAGAGACAGCGAATATCGCCTGGGGGCACAAGGCGGTACCTCACGTATCATCTAAATTCCACAGCGACCAAGACGGCATATCTTGCTCTTAGATCGCCAGACTCAATGACGCCAAGTCGCCAAATCACGGTTGTAAAATCCGCACTCGCGGAGGTATTACGTAACTACTGGCCACATGGCTCCGCACCTGGGCTGGGTGTGTATTAGAAGTACAGCTCGATGACCGTCGCGCAAAGGTATCACGTAACAAGTTGCCCACCTGGGCTAAGTGCATTTGGAACTGCACACGGCCTTCTAAAACAATTAATATCGCCACAGGCGAAAAGAAATTAAGAGCATGTACCGTCACACACTTGATGAAACAAAATGTGATGTTTGCGATGTATTTGCTAATCGTGTCTTGCCAGTTTGATCTCTGAAACTATTCTGGGCGTTGGGAGGGGTCAGGAAGAGCTATCATCATTTTGATGTTTCATTATCTAAAAGATCAATGTATTTATCACACACCGCCTCCCCCCTCCCCCATCTCAATATCTGTGTGGTCCTTAACCATAAAAATAATTTATTTTCATAACAGCCGGATATGTGCAGAGCAAAAACAACAATATAATATACATTTATCTGCAGTAACAATAACATAAATATACATTAATTACATGAACAAACATCTGCATCAACAAATACATATGTAATTTAAGCCTTATAAACCTGATACTAGTGATAATAATATATTCAAGTAAAGCGAAGATTGTCCAAGTGTAGAGCCATGAAAAATCATCAATTCGCCCGTACGGGGTTCGTGAATTATTTTTCATGAATCCACACACCTTCGTGCATTCTCCATTAGTTTATACAGACATTAGTTTATGTCCGACGCCATATAACGTCAATAAAATGTGATGAGTGCGTCGTTAAATAAAACATTTCCTTCCTTCTTTCCATCCTGAAATAACAGTACCCCACTGTACATCTACATATTTCACTAACTTTTACTATTCAGATATGTCTCAAATAACGGGGGTAGAAGAGCACAGTCATGTGTGAATCTTCATCTCATAATTGTGCATGCCAGTCCCTGACATCCTAAATGCCCACCTATGGGTTAAAAATAAAGAAAGATACAGGTATTTTCAGTCTCAAGAAAATTACAAAAAGGGTCATAATTATAAAGAGGACTCATTTTAAATATTTTTAGTTAAATTGTTATGTTACTTTTTATCATAATGTGCCCAAACTGCATGATTTTGGGTGCATTTTGATCCAAGCGGGAATTGGCGGATATCGCGCATATTTTTACGGAAACTTTGCACATCAAACCTTAAAAAAATCGTCATTTGAATAAAGGTTTAGCTATTAAACTTTTCACAAAATCAGCTTGTTTGAAAATTACACAAATTGATCGCGCCCCACTTTTGTCACAAGGAAAACCTGGTGCATGAATACCAAGCTTCATTACAGCTAAACCGTTTGCACTGTTGGTGAAAAACCAATTGTCATTTTAAAAAATAACTCCTTGGCTATCACTAAGCTTAAGAATGTGCTTCCTATGCCAAATAATTAGCCTTTAAACATGCATCTGTGCAAAACCAACAAGCGAATGCAAGGCAGCTAACTGTATATTGCTATAACAAAGCGGGGTTCTCAAACAACCGGCCTCGGTGGTGTCGTGGTTAAGCCATGGGACATAAGGCTGGTAGGTACAGGGTTCGTAGCCCAGTACCGGCTCCCACCCAGAGCGAGTTTTAACGACTCAATGGGAAGGTGTAAGACCACTATACCCTCTTCTCTCTTACTAACCACTAACTAATTAACAACTAACCCACTGTCCTGGATAGACAGCCCAGACAGCTGAGGTGTGTGCCCAGGACAGCGTGCTTGAACCTTAATTGGATAATAGCACGAAAATAAGTTGAAATGAAATAAATGAAACAGGTACACAAGGGAGCTAACTGTATACTGCTATAAGAAACCGGGGTTTTGAAACAGGTACACAAGGGAGCTAACTGTATACTGCTATAAGAAACCGGGGTTTTGAAACAGGTACACAAGGGAGCTAACTGTATACTGCTATAAGAAACCGGGGTTTTGAAACAGGTACACAAGGGAGCTAACTGTATACTGCTATAAGAAACCGGGGTTTTGAAACAGGTACACAAGGGAGCTAACTGTATACTGCTATAAGAAACCGGGGTTTTGAAACAGGTACACAAGGGAGCTAACTGTATACTGCTATAAGAAACCGGGGTTTTGAAACAGGTACACAAGGGAGCTAACTGTATACTACTATAAGAAACCGGGGTTTTGAAAGAGGTATACAAGGGCACTAACTGTATACTACTATAAGAAACCGGGGTTTTGAAATAGGTACACAAGGGCACTAACTGTATACTACTATAAGAAACCGGGGTTTTGACATAGGTACACAAGGGAGCTAACTGTATACTACTATAAGAAACCGGGGTTTTCAAATAGGTACACAAGGGCACTAACTGTATACTGCTATAAGAAACTGGGGTTTTCAAACAGTAACGCAAGGGAGCTAACTGTATACTACTATAAGAAACCGGGGTTTTCAAACAGGTACACAAGGAAGCTAACTGTATACTGCGGGTTTTTTAAGCAGGTACTGGTCAAGAGCTCAATCCTCTAATATCTCTCAAATGTGTGACCTCGCAGTTTAATGCAACAAGATTTGCAAGAATGATGCAGTATTGCTTAAGAGATCTTTGTGAATTACGCCCCTGGCATCAACGTCTCCCCCCCCCCCCCCTCCCCGCCCCCTCCCCGCTGAAGCAAATGGTCCGCTTTCAGTACTAAAACATACAGGTTTATAAATATGGAGTTTCGGGTGGTGCAAAAACAAAATAGAAAAAGGTCCACTTGGTTCATATTCGAACCCCCCCCCCCCCACACACACCAACCCCCCACCACCACCCCAGGTCCAGATCACGCTACGCCCCTGGAAACCGCATAGCTTCGAGATTTTAGGTTTCGACCAGAGTTAGACAAATCCGCTAGCTCACAATAACTTTCAACCATCCACAGGAGAGTGAAATACAACTCCCCGGCTTGTGATTTAAGTACTTACCTGGATAGCAACTGTGAGCATCAGGAACACGGCCAATATAATAAACACAGAAACAATGGACAGCAGAACGGTGAGGCGATCGAAGAACGCTCTAGTGAATATCTTCTTAAGTGTTGGCAGGATGAACAGAATGCACGCGGCGGTGAACATGGCTGTGGCAACGACAGGAGGACTTGCTCCATCGCCTTGGGTTCGGAAACACGCCAATCCATTACACACTGTATTTAGGAAACAGCTCGCCATCGGTTCTGTCGATGTATCGGTCAGGTGCCTCGACTGGAATGACGAATTCACCACAGCAAGAAGATAACGACTTTTTTATCATTTATGAAGAACGTTTTTGTTTTTGCAATTGGAATTGCGGCAAAAGAATGACGTAACGTTCCTGTGTAACACCTTGGGAAGAGGAGTGACGTTACGTGATTGTTACGTCATACGTCTGTTGTAGGTCAGTCAGACTATTAACCAGAAAGAGTAGCTCATTGTGTGTCGGCGGCGGGTTTCCTCTCTCCTTCCCTGTATGGTCCTTAACCTTATAACCATAATTAAAATGTGTTTAGTGCGTCGCTAATGAAAACATGCCTCCCTCAATATAGCATTTCTTTTTCCAACAATCCTCAGTTAAACCTGATTGTGTATTCGAAACTGCGTTCATCTGAACAGATGAAAATACGAGAACCCGTTCCCCAGATAAGATACGATAAAATAAACTTTATTGCATGTAAACATTCCACATTTTGAACTGGATATAAATACATGGGAACCGTTTCCAATATGGCGGTCAGTAAATGGAGTAAAAACACTTCTACTAATTCAACTCTGTGTTACTCTTTCTTGTTTGATGGTGATGACGAGGAGGAACTAGGGAATGATGACAGGATGGAAACTTTTTTCATTTTTTAAAACTGTTGGAGTATTTGTTAAAGGGCCATTCCTGAGTTTGCTGCACTTCTTACGATGTTTATCGACTAACCAAGACTTTTTAACGATTGTAATTACATATCAAATATATTTTTCTGCATAAAATATTAGTGGCTGTATATTAAACGTGTTTCTGGCCGTTCTAATATTTGTACAAATTTTAAATTTCATTTTATTTCCTAAAAACAATTTTTTCGTACGTACGAAATTATTTTAAGACAAAATCCAGTTTGGGCTTCTTACAAATATTAAGACGGCCAGAAACACATTAAATATACAAACACTGATATTCTAAACAAGAAAATATATTTAATATGTAAATTTAATCGTAGAAATATTTTATTAGTCAGAAACATCTTACAATGTAGCAAACTCAGGAATGTCCCTTTAAAGAAAGAAAATTCAGAGCAATAACGTTAGCTAAGGAAGTAGTTAAAATCATACTACCCTACGTCGCTGGAATATGATATTGATGGTATTTAATGCTTTTCTGGAGTATTTTGGTGCCCCATTACAGAGTGAAAGCTGTATTAAATTCGAAACTTGTCAACTAATAGAGAAAAACCGTTATGAAATCAAATTCTTCTCATTTGCCGCCATGTTGTTTCGCATTCGTTCTCGCCACACCACCAGTCGAGGTGGTGTGGTATTTAAGAACTTGGCCCGTACTTCCAAATAGCTGATGTATTTTTCGTGCTGAGGTGTCGTTAAACATTCATTCATTCATTCATTCATTCATTTTGGGGCCCGTACTTATCCAAACTCAATCTCTAATGACGTCACACGCATACAATTTGTATGGCGTTGTCATGACCACCATGTAGCATCGTACACAGGATATTGCGAGCTCTGAAGCGGCGAGGGGAATGTAAACATCAACTCACCAAGGTAAGTTATTTCACGTTTTCTTTAACTTAGTGACGATTTATGTTGCACAAAATCATGCCATTACTTGCTGGATAATCTGCGAATATATTTCCGTCGTCGGAACGCCATTTGAAACGACAAATATTCTATTGTTGCATAAATAATACGTGAGCTCATCGTCAATTTGACGATATCCTGTCAAAAGTGTCCATTTAATAAATAATCACAGGGACTTGGATACAAAACAAGAAATGTAAATTATCCTTTGTCTGTCTCAAACATGCTGTGCAAGTTACAATATCCACAAATACGTATTCTTTCTTATAATCGTCTTATAAAAACTGTGGTGTACTGCAAATTGAGGCTACAGGGTATTGTAGTGTACTGTTAATTGATAATACAGTGTACTGCGTCTTGCTTTTCCAGAATGGATACCTATGTTTGTTTAGGTTTTCCCCCCTCAAGTTAAATCTCGAATAATGCATTTATTTACCAATGATTTAGTCTATATATATTTATTCTATAAATTGCATTATACTCTAAGGGGATGCTATGAAATGTTTACCAATTGACTGATGTAAAATTGTCTTACAGAAGAGGTGAAAACTAGACAGAATATTGAACACAAGTGTGACAGTTGCACGTACTCAAATCAAATATCTAACCTACAGAGATATTTGAAAACTCACTTAGCAAAAGATACAAGTACTCCTGTCAAAGAATTAACATCGGTATCTAAAATGTGCAACCAATGTGGAAAATCGTTTAGATAAAAGTTTGGACTGTCATTATATCTAAAGAACTAACACACCTTTACCTATAAGCACACTTGCAATTTGTGTGGCAAGGGGTTTAATCAACGGGTGCAATACAGGTTCCTCTGCACAAATTGTGTCAGCATGTCATTAGAGAAATGTCTATTTTACAAGAAAGAATTTACAGCCCCTGGATCTCTCAAAACCCCCCATCAAATATCGTGTGAACAACACCCAGATGGAGTTCCGGGAGACCAGTTCGTTTGTGAACTGTGTGGTAAGTTGATGAAAAGTAGGCAAAACATGTATTACAACAAAAAAGGCATGCATCAACCCCCAGCTACAAGTGTAATGAATGCGGCAAACTATTTAAATGGAGATAGACCCTTAAGGTTCACAAAAGAAGTGCACATTTTTATTTGGACTGCTTTTGAATGAAGATTATTAATAAACGTTTGTAATTATTCGTCATACGTTGCCTTTAGTACAAAGACAGAGGTATGCTATATCACTGGACAGCTTGTTACATCTTTTCGTTATTGATGAACGTTTATCATATATTGTTATTTCTAGTGACATCCTAACATTTTTATTACTACAAAGTAATGAACGCCATATCAGTGAATACGCTTATATTTTCATTTTCATAAATGCTATTCGATTCTTATCTCCCATGAGAAAATGTATGTTTTACGAAGTTATGACTTAAACTGTCTTTATTTCCAATGATATTTTAGGTATTTGCTTTGTTTTTAACCTGTGCAAGAATGTCTCATGCTAACATTATTTAACTGATGTCTAGATCGATTCCTTCTCTTTCGTGAGATAATATTTTGCTTTCATCACATATGTGGTACTGTCTGACTGGCGCAACTTCCCTATCTGCAAGATCTACTGGCGCTATTCCCACAACTTTACGTTTTGGTCTTCTTTTGGCTCTCGATGGTGCATCAAAAACATTATTCCTGTGATGACGAGATTATTGTTCACTGTTAACATTGTTTTGTGTTAAAAGGCTTTTTTCCGCGATTAAAATTAACAATTAATTACTTATTTTGATTGTAGGTATGTACACAGACACACACACGCATGCATGCACACACTTCTTTAACATTAATGCCAAAATAATCGAAGTCAATGGTTGCAACATTTATACTACATACCAAATCTGATTTTAAATATATTGGTATTTTGTTTAACTCTGAGACAAGGGTGGCCTATTGATAGATAAACTGACGTATTAAATAGCAGCACTTTATGTGATATTGAGAAGAAAACAGTTTTAATCTAAAAAAAAAAAAAAATAGTCTCTGATATTTAAAAGCTCAAATGTCCAAATCCATGCATAGACATTCTTAATATTATCAGTTAAAGTTTGTTTTAGTTAACGACAGCACTGGAACACATTGATTTAGTAATCATTGGCTATTGGATGTCAAACATTTGGTAATTCTGACATTGTCTTTCAAAGGAAACCTTCTACATGATTTCCATTAATTTCAAGGGTATTTTTAATGCAACATCCCACAGACAGGATAGCACATGTCATGGCCTTTGATATACCAGTCGTGGTGCAATGGCTGCAACGAAATATATATATATACCAATGGGCCCACCGATGGAGATTGATCCTAGACCGATCACGCATTTGCTTTACCACTGGACTACGTCCTGCCCCAATATTATAAGGTGTGGTTGTATTTGAGATTACATTAATGTTTGATATTTTACTTACTGAACACAAATATATAGTAGTAGTATACAGTGGATAGACAATGTGTGGTTTTTTCTGATAGCTCAGAATCATCTTAGATTAAATCATTAATTTGGTTGACAGTGACATGAAACTTGCTATCTAACATCAACATTGTCTTTAACAGGAATTACAACTACCTTTGGGATCAAGATTTTGTAATTGTCCAAACAGATTTTCTCAGGCAATCGAATCGATTTGCTTATCGACCATGTCCTCAACGTGTGAAAATTTAATCGTGTGCTGTTCTCACGTGCAACGTCAATCAATGCTTGTTTGTTTTACATTTCTTTCCGGAAAACAATCGAGATATGTGTATTTATTTTGTCATTAACTTTGACTGAAATGATGCGTCCTTGTTCACGACAAGTATCGGGCATAACATTGAAAGTGATAATGTTTAAACTTTTTCCTTTTTTTTGTTGTTGATAATTTAAATATCTTTAAAATATGCTGACTGTGACTGGTGGTCGAATGGTGTATTATTTCTGAAAACGACGGATAATGTGACTCGCAGGAAAAACACTTGTACAGCATTGCACGTTCCCTAAAATTAAATAAATAGACATTTTACAATTTTCAAGAAGTAACGTATTTTCGAAAACCTAACTTTGAAGTCAGTAGTCATTTTTTAATGCTCACTTTTAACTATCAATAAAAAATATACTATACTGCGTGATAACGAAACAAAACAATGTGCAGTACACATAACATTTGATACATTGCAATAAGCAGTACACTCAATCTCAATTTGCAATACACATCAGTTTTTAGTTTTATACGATTATAAGAAAGAATACGTATGTGTGGATATTGTAACTTGCACAACATGTTTGAGACAGTCAAAGGATAATTTACATGTCTTGTTTTGTATCCAAATCCCTGTGATTATTTATTAAATGGACACTTTTGACAGGATATCGTCGCATTGACGATGAGCTCACGTATTATTTATGCAACAATAAAATGTCTGTCGTTTCAAATGGTGTTCCGACGACGGAAATATATTCGCAGATTATCCAGCAAGTAATGGCATGATTGTGTGGAACATAAATCGTCACTAAGTCATAGAAAACGTGAAATAACTTACCTTGGTGAGTTGATGTTTACATTCCCCTCGCTTCAGAGCTCGCAATATCCTGTGTACGATGCTACACGGTGATGGCATTAGTGTCTCAGACTCTGTTAGAGTCTCCAGTCTAGACTTTAAAACGTTTTATAAGCACCAGGCCTGGAACACTTTCACGAACACGTTCTTGTGTCGTCGAAACGTTTAGGAACACGTTCCCTGCACCTGAACAGTTTCGAATACACGCTGAAAGTAAGCTAAGTATCAGATATCAAATCAGCCGCCACAGCGAGTGTGATAAGGGGCCGTCCATAATTTTCAGCATTTTCACAAGTGTACACTTTTGACCATATATCTACCCATATTATTTCACTAGTGTAATCTGTATTCCAAAAACCATTAAGTGGAACACATTAATATTTATTAAATGGAGAAAACAAACGATATTGTAATTAGAAAACTGACTTTACTGTTCATTTGAAAGAATGATATTAGTCTTAACAAAATTCACAGCATCTAGGCAAGTTTTGAAGACTGATAATAAAATTTAGTATATTATTAATATACTCCTGCTTACAGAACTCCAGATTATGATTTTTTAAAACCTGTTCAGTATACAAAATACTACTAGGAAGGGTCTCAGTGTGTGTGATAGAAGAGAAAGAACTGCGGTGGGGAGAGATCCTTTACAATGGCTATAATAAAGCCATTGTTTGTTTGACCTTTAAAGCGACATTCCTGAGTTTGCTGCAATTTTTAAGATGTTATCGACTAAAAGAGACATTTTAACGATTGTAATTACATATGACATATATTTTTTTGCATAACATATTAGAGGCTGTATATTAAACGTGTTTCTGATTGTTCTAATATTTGTAGTAGGTTAAATTTCATTTTATTTCCTAAAAAAAGAAATTTCTTACGTACGAAATTATTTGAAGACAAAATCCAGTTTGGGCTTCTTACAAATATTAAGACGACCAGAAACACATTAAATATAGAGACACTAATATTCTAAACAAAAAAATATATTTAATATGTAAGTTTAATCGTAGAAATATTGTATTAGTCGGAAACATCTTACAATGCAGCAAACTCGGGAATGTCCCTTTAATTTGTTTTTTACATTTATTATGTGTTTATCTCAAAGTCTAAACAGTTGGTTGACGTGTCTTTTTGTAAACTTTGTTCCTGTATTTGATAATTAAGAATAGTTGTATTTTTAAGACAAATACAAGTTGTTACAAACATACACATCAAGAGAGCTACTTTGTTTATCTCTTTATGCCCAACAGGGTAGGGGCATTTTATTTCTACAAGACAGCTCTGAGAATGGACCTTTAATGTTACACTAAACATCGCAAAATGGGGGTTCGTGCCCCTCCTCACTCCAACCCCTGAACTCCCCACCCCACACGTCCTGCCATTTTGTGATATATATAGTAACATAGCAAACAATTAAACAATAAGGCCTATATTACATGGAGGGTTAACGTTTGTGATTCCACGGTTAAAATGTCAGTGGGAAAAACCAAATATCTTTGTTAAACAAAATACTAATAACGTTTTATGTAAATTAACAGATATTATATTCCAAAATGGATATCACTTCTACAAAAAAACAAAAAAAAAAAAAAACTTTACCCCCTTTTAACGTTGGTCCGAATTAAAGTTAGTCACGAAAAAGCGTACAGCACGTACACACTCTATCGATGTATATTAAGCCTTCGATACAATAAAGAAAAGAAAAGAAAAGAAAAAACAGCACATCAGTTTGTACATTTTATTTTTTTCGTTTCGTAGTTCATGCAAGTTGAACACGTCGTATTTTGATTATATTTATTTAGTTTTAATTGTGTACGAAAAACGACTTGCTAGACTGGTTTCCTCATTTCGTGTGGTGTTACTGTCACCTGGCGTTGACTTTATGTCACACCCTCATTATTAATTGTACAGTGAAGACCACAATAACCTGTAGTCTGGTTTCTTCTCCAAGCACTTTTTCACTCTTTCCCAGTAGCCTAATGTCGCTTTTTTCCTGCACCCGAGCGGGCCGCCGTTGTGAATTCTGGCATAGTCCTCGCATGTAGGTATGCGTCCCCCTGTACAGTATTGTCCGTATCGCCCTGTGTAGCTCCTGACGCATTTCGCAGCGCACTGGAAATCCAGGGCACACGGTTTCCATCCTATGTTAAAATAAAAACAAACACATTATTATAAATTATATTATAGCATGATGTTTAAGCACTTTATATAAATATATATATATATATTGTTATTAGTAGTAGTAGTAGTAGTAGTAGTAGTAGTAGTTACGCGGGGTTTTTTGACAGGCGTACGGGATTGTACGCCCCTCCAAAATCTATATTTCCTGAGGCGCAGAAAAACGGAAACCAGTCTAGCAAGTCGTTTTCGTACAAAATTAAAAATAAATTTCGTCAAAATACGACATGTTCGAATGTTATGTTATTATTAAACTCAAACTCAAAATGTGTGTGTACTTATTTAAAGGTTTGACTGTTAGTGTAATTTTAGTTTAATTATAAAAAAAGAAAGATCTAAAAGGTAATAAATTCGTTACGTTTTTGTGTTTTTTTTACAGGCGTACGGGATTGTACGCCCCTCTAAAACCTGTATTTCCTGAAGCGCAGTACACACACATTTTGAGTTTCAAAATAACATAACACTCGAACATGTAGCCGATGATTAATTAATCAATGTGCTCAAGTGGTGTCGTTAAACAAAACAAACTTCTTTTTTAAATGAGTATGTTGAATATTACGATGTGATATCATAAAATGCATATAGTGTTCATTCAAGTACCTGATTTTGGTGTACATACCTTTTCCAGGTTTGTAGCAATCTTCCCAGTAAGGTTCCTTGATCTGGTACGGTCCACACGAGAGAGATCCCACATCTGGATGACAAGGGGTGTATTTACAGTGCGTTTCCACCTGAAAACACCATAAGAGACAAAATGTCATCTTTTAAAAGGACCGACCCTAGTTTTTAAACACTAAGGCATAATTTGGCACTGTTAGAGCTGTGTATGTTAATTAAAATCAAAGATTACTTATATTTTATTGTTTAGATTATCCATTTCAGTACAACCGAAGTGTCTCTGGTTATCCTGGTGTTACTAATACCACAAAATGCATCTTTCATATTTTTTTATAAATGCATGTGCGTCTGAAAGAAAAAGAAAGAAAGAAATGTTTTATTTAACGACGTACTCAACACATTTTATTTACGGTTATATGACGTCAGACATATGGATAAGGATCACACAGATATTGAGAGAGGATACCTGCTTTCGCCACTTAATGGGCTACTCTTTTCAATTAGCAGCAAGGGATCTTTTATATGCACTATCCCACAGACAGGATTGCACATACAATGGCATTTGATATACCAGCCATGGTGCACTGGCTGGGGCGAGAAATAACCAAATGGGCCCACCGACGGGGATCGATCCCAGACCGACCGCGCTTTACCACTGGGCTACACTCCACCACCCCCCCCCCCCCCCCCATGTGCGTCTGAGAAGCAACTGTTGTGGAGTCATGTTCTAGTCTATTATATACTACCCTGTCTATGGGATGGTGCATATAAAAGATCCCATGCTGCTAATCGGAAAGAGTAGCCCATGAAGTGGCGACAGCGGGTTTCCTCTTTCAATATCTGTGTGGTCCTTAACTATAATATATGTCTGACGCCATATAACCGTAAATAAAATGTGTTGAGTGCGTCGTTAAGTAAAACATTTCTTTCTTTCTTTTCTTTCTAGTCTATTTTAAAGGATATTTCCCTGTTTCAGCGTCACAAGCTTAGTGTCCACTTTTACAGGTTGAAAGTAGGGTCTGCGATTTTAAGCAGATTTCCGTTTTCACTTATTTCTTTTACAGTAATTTGGAACTCCTTTTCCTCAACCAAACCAGTGCTATACGTGTAACAAAGATTCCTTACCAATATGACTAGTTTCCTCTTCCTATAGACCAAGTGTCATTTTTGTTTATCGACACTACTAGACCACATTCATTTATTAATCATCGGCTACCAGATGTCACCAATCATTTGGTAATTTTGACATATAGTCTTAGCGAGGAAATCCGCTACATTTGTTTTTCCATTAGAAGCAAGGGATCTTTTATATGCATCATCCAACAGACAGGATAGCACATACCACAGCCTTTGATATACCAGTCGTGGTGCACTGCATGGAACGAGAAATAGTCCAATGGGCCCATCGAAGGGTATCGATCCTAAATTGACCGGGCATCTAGCGAGCGCCTTACCACTGGGCTAAATAATAAATTTAAAAAAAAAAAAATTGACGTAGACTCGAGCATTCGTAGATCGACGCAAACCGCCTGCGTCTGTGTTCCCATAAAATATGTCTTTGATCTTCGTCAGTCTGCGTCGGTTGGCGACCTGCCACAGATTGTACGGAAACAAGGCTTAAGCTGCGCGGTGTCTCGTTCATTTCCTTTCACTGGCGTAGGAAGGGGGGGGGGGGGGGGGGGGGGGGGGGGGGGGGGGGGGGGGGGCAATTTTCAGATATTTTGCTTTATATTTACGTTATAATAGTGTAAAAGTGTGTAAATATAAAAGTGTGCCCCCTCCCCCCCCCCCCCCCCCAACAAACTTTTTGGCACCTTCCTACGCCACTTTCTTTTCACGGGCCGCAAGAAGCTTACGATTAATAATACATGGCCGTGTAATTATTGCTGTGCTTTGATTCTGGTCTTACTACCCACCCCTTGATGAATTTCATTATATAATGTGTTGTCCTTTTTTCAAAGATGAAAGAACAAGACTACTGCCAAAGTGTTGCCAGTCTAGATCAAATATTTATAAATTTAGAATGTTATTTGACAGTGAAAAAAAACTGGTGTTCTCAGAAAGCTAGCAGTTTTCTGTAAACAAATTATGCATATTCTTAAGTCCCATGGCTGAAATCTATGTTTTTACTATTTCATTTTATTTGTATATGCAATGTACGTCTTCAAATGCAATTATGAACCCATAGATATACACTTGGTTTATCTGATGTACATTATTATGACGAATGTGCCATCTTGTCATTTATTTATTTAATTATATTTTTACAATGTACCTCATATGCCGTTGAATTACGGCCAGAGTGTAAATAAAGTTCAGTTCAGTTACTTAAGGCTAGGTAAGTGTCTGTGTGGTTTTGTGTCTGTTTGTCCGAGGCATATAGCCTAATAATTTGACAAATACTCACTTGACAGATACAGGCTAAACATTTATCGCTGATACCTAAAATACAAGAAGCACACAGTCATGTTTCATCACAGAGAGTGGAGATTTAATATCCAGCACACAAAAAAATAACTACTGAAAAGTTTAAGTATGTTTTGTTTAACTACACCACCAGAGCGCATTGATTTATTCATCATCGTCAAATATTTGGTAATTTGGACACACAATCTTGGAGGAAACCCTCTACATGTTTTTTTTTCCATTAGAAGCAAGAGATGTTGTATATAAATTTTCTCACACACAGGACAGCACATACCACGGCCTTTGATATACTAGTTGTGGGGCATTTGTTGGTATGAAGGATGGAGAAAAAAAAACAATCAGAGAATGGGTCCACTGAGGAAGTTCGATCCCTCAACTATAGCGCACAAAGAGAGCGCTCATTCCACTGAGTTGGATCCGGTCCCTAACAGCTGAACGTGGTAAGGCCATCGGTCTACAGGCTGGTAGGTACTGGGTTCGGATCCCAGTCGAGGCATGTGATTTTTAATCCAGATACCGACTCCAAACCCTGAGTGACCACTTGCACCGACCAGTGATCCATAACTGGTTCAACAAAGGCCATGGTTTGTGCTATCCTGCCTGTGGGAAGCGCAAATAAAAGATCCCTTGCTGCCTGTCGTAAAAGAGTAGCCTATGTGGCGACAACGGGTTTCCTCTAAAAACAAACACCAGTGTCAGAATGACCATATGTTTGACGTCCAATAGCCGATGATAAGATAAAATATCAAAGTGCTCTAGTGGCCTCGTTAAATAAAACAAACTTTAATGAAAACTACTGAAATAATATGTCAGTTATGCCTAAATATGACCATTTTATAAAACATAAAAGCGTGTTTTATTGAAACAAGTTATATTAGTAGCACCCTGCTATTGGAAAGAAAGTGTGTTTTGTTTAACGACACCACTAGAGCACATTGATTTGTCAAGCATCGGTTATTCGATGTCAAACATTTGGTAATTCTAACATAGTCTTACAGAGGAAACCCGCTGCATTTTTCCATTAGTAGCAAGGGATCTTTTATATACACCGTCCCACAGAGAGGACAGCACATAGCAAGGCCTTTGATATACCAGTCGTTGTGCACTGGCTGGAACGAGAAAAAAATAAGTGGCTGACGGGGATCGACCCTAGACCGACCGCGCATCAAGCGAGCGCTTTACCACTGGGCTATATTCCGCCGCTCTTGCCATTAGAATAAAACGAAAACCACCTTAGGGTTCCTCACAGTGTGTGATTCCAAAAATTATTTTTTTAAAGCATTAAATAAATTGGCAGTACATAATAACATTAAAAACAGAGTTAAACCGCGTCATCCATCTGAAACCTATTTAGTGTTTCTGCCAGAAAGAAATGTTTGGGTATGGCGCTATGAAAGTGAATATTTACAGTGTGTGTGCTGAATGCAACTGCAGTTGATTGGGGGTATGGGGGGGCCTCCCCAAGAAAGAAAATGGGTTAGGGTTAAGAAAATCATACAGTAATGATAATAGTAATTAATTTTGTCAAAAGGTCAACTTAAAAACAAAAAATCTGCAAAAACATTTGGGTATGACGCCATGTACCCGTTTTACCCTCTGGCAGAAACCCTGCTATTAAATTAGGCATGACAATAACTGTATGTTAGTTTGGCTTAAATGTATTAATAAATATTCATAAACTTTATACAAACTAAAATTATTCCTTATAACAAATAACTATACAGACCCGTAGGAACTGGCGGCGGGGTGGGAGGTTGTGCCCTCTTCTTCCACCATTACATGTCACCGACACCACCCTCTACTTCACTTATTGCTCCTAAGGGCCTGTAATATTCTTTTGGCCTTAAGAGAAGCTAACAAATTCTAGAGGGTTGGTGTGGTAATTCTATTTTTACACCTGACCGAGCTATTAATTTGCAGTATATGACTCAGGCCCGTAGCCAGGATTTTGAGACGGGGGGAGTCGTTTAGGCTTATGGTGAGGCACGAAGCCGGGGACATATTGAAAACTGACCCCCCCCCCCCCCCCCCCCCACACACACACACACACACGCCCCATTGGCTACGGGCCTGTGACGTGATCCACTGGCGTAGCCAGGAATTATATTGGGGGAAAACTCACTATTGGGGGGCAACCCACACTATATATATATATGTATGTATGTATGTAAGACTTTATAAAATTTAATACAATAAAAAAAAGTTTGATTGAGGAGGCCATCCCCCCCCCCCCCCCCCCCACCTCGCTTCGCCACTGACGTCATCCTCCAGTACATTACCTGCTTGCACCACACCCAGCGTTCCCACCAGGAGGACCAGAAAGCGCCACATAGCTAGGAACCGTAACTCCGCACAAATTAACAACGAAATGAATACCTTAAAAATAAAACAAATGACATGATTATTCCATCGACTGGAAAGCACATCCAGTAATGGTTGTGTGAAAACAAAGAGAAAGAACGAAAGAAAGAAACACAAAAAGAAAGAAAGGAAAGTAATAAAAGAAAGAAAGAAAAAGAAAGAAAGAAAGAAAGAAAGGGAAAACAAGAAAGATAATGAAAGTAGTAAGATACACTTGAGTTGAACACTTTTTCATATTATACAGAATTTAACAGACATGCTCTTAATATGCCGGTCAAGACCAAAAAATATGTATATATAAATTGGAAATAACTAAATGGAGCGCTCTAACTACTGAACTATATTTCAACTACAAATACAGGAGTTGGCAATGCCTCGGTGTAGTTAACTTCCTATTACAGGCCCTATGGCATGCTCCCCCCCTCCCCCCCCCCCCACATTCAGAGAGAGAGAGAGAGAGAGAGAGAGAGAGAGAGACAATCACACACAATCACACACAATCACACACACACACAATCACACACACACACACACACACACACACACACACGCACAACCGTAAGTTTCCTGGAAAGCTTTAAGTTGTATTTCATCCAAAGATTAGTAGTATGTTATGCACTTTCTCTTTATAAACGTAATAAAGTGAATACAGTATACTAGATATGGCCTGATTGAAAGGTATACTCACGTCCTATCTGTGACTGTGAAATACTAGTAATGAACAGAGCTCTGCGTGTAGTGCTCTGAATTGCGACTTTATTGTCAGGTCACGTGCTTGAATTTACTTCCTTATTCTTAGGAAACATATTGCTTTCCCTGATGATTCATGAACACGCGATCAAGTACAACATGGTAGCAAATAGTTTATTGGTTCTAGAGTGGAGATATTTTCTGCTCTGGGGTTTTCTCCTTTTTCCCCCTACATCCTCTTTCATATTTGTTTTATAGTCATGTCCCATTTCCGAGAAATGTTACATATGCGAGCATTTGTTTTAGGATTTGGTCCAACAGATTTTTAACCTAATTTGTGGATGCTGAAACAAAAAATATATATATATATATATGTTGGTGTAACATCTTCCGATACACAAACAAGAAGAACACACACAAGGGAGTGTTCATTATTTGTTTAATTACATTACCAAAATATCACAGCTGGGCATTTGAAAAATTAGGTTTTATGGTTCAAAATGCCCGAAAACAAAATAGCGGGAAATGTCTTGTAAAAAGTATGTAACTGGTATCCCAACGATGTTTATAGGATTTATTTGACATAGCATTTAATTTGTTTAAAATCTGAAAATTTAGTTTTATGGTCAAAATTATGAAAAACAAGATAGCGGAAAATAAAATGGCGACTATTAGTCATAAAATTTATAAAATCGACATCCAAGACAATTGAAAGGCATTATTTGCTACCATTCGATACCCCATTTGTAACTGCATGTATCGCGAGACGGTGCGAGATTTGACGTCACCGACAGCCCAAACGTAAACAAGGAAGTCTGTGTGTGTGTGTGTGGGGGGGGGGGGGGGGGGGGGGGGGGGGCTCTCTAGATTGAAAATGCTTCGAGTCAAGCTACCAACGGTAAGTTTTAATTATGTCAGCATTTTATCAGTTTTTATTAATGCAGTATTTTGGTATTAATAAAATGCGTCAGTTAGCAGAATTTAGTTATCAGATATTCATGCAAAGTTGTCGTCTGCTACATTGACGTTCCATCTGTCAGTCACGTGATGTACCATGTGGTCCTTATACTGAACCATAAAATTTGTGGTATACTCTATAGATTATCTCGTCATTTCACTGCAACATTATACGTTGTAGAAGCATCACGAGGGGTATATGGCTTTTTATGTACCCTCTGTGTGTTCTTTTACCTTGAGCCGAATTTATTTTGCCGACATGCAATCTAATTAAAATTAGCTCCACTATTACATGTGGATCTAACAGCAGCTATTTGGAGTGCATGTCCACCAATCAAAACCTTACTTGCAGAATCATGCCAGTGATTTGAAAATAATTTGAAAATATTCCGAATTATCCTGAGGGTATACGATATGTTTCATGTGAATTACGAATGCCTTATTTAGACCAGTAGAACTAATTTTAATCAGATTGCTAACAACACTGCGTAGTCTCCAATGTCCAGGTAATATTTCGTCTGTAAATAATAATTTAAATATTGACCAATCACACTTCGCCTTTTATAACGTTATTTGGAAGCTTACAAATTCTAAAAATATCGGGTGAGTCTATTTTAGTGGCTGCAGTACAGCAAACCATACCAGTCTTCAGTTTCACATTACAAATTATTTATTTTATAAAATAAAACATGTTTTAAGGCATTCGTAATTCACACGAAACATGTCGTATACCCTCAGGATAATTCGGAATGTTTTCAAAGTATTTTTAAATCACTGGCATGATACTGCAAGTAAGGTTTTGATTGGTGGACATGAGCTACAACTGGCGGCTGTTAGATCCACATGTAATAGTGGAGCTAAGTTTAATTAGATTGGCCGACATGTTAAACCATATAGCCAAATAATCAAAATAACGCCAGACAATAATTGTTAACAATTTATTAACGGAGCCGTACCACGCGGACGCGAACGAAACCACTTGCCAGTGACGGCTGGAAACTTTTGGAAATTACAGATAATTGTAAACTGATGGTAAGTATGTTCTGTAATATGATTTAGGAGATAACCATATGGAGTTTTTAGATTTGCGGGTGTTATTGTCTATTTGATCCCGCAAGTTGCAACAGACACCAAGAACCAGCGATTTGTCAAGGTGGATGAAGAACACCTAAAAAAGATAATTGGGGATTCTTTGTCAAAAGCCACAGGACGGAATACAATATGGGGTGTCAAGATATTGAAACGTAAGCTCCACAGTGGTCCTTAACCATATGTCTGACACCATATAACCGTAAATAAAATGTGTTGAGTGCGTCGTTAAATAAAACATTTCTTTTTTTCTTTCTTTCTTTCAACATTTCAAGATCGTGTGAGTGGCTAGATTCAGTTTGAATGCACCAGGTCTGGACCAAAAGAAGTGTTATCACAGGAAGAGGGTCAGACTTTAGTCCAGCATATTGAATTCATGTCATCTGTCGGCTATGGCTACTTTACAGTGGTTTTACAGTTTTATGAAGAGATGGCCTGAACCGAAAACACAAAAATCGAGATCTCTGGAAATAATGCGTGCAAAAGCCACATCTGAGGAAACCGTAAATACCTATTTCAATTCAAACCATTCTGAATAAATACAATCTGAAGAACAGTCAACAATCAATATACAACATCGATACAAAAAAGAAAGAAAAAAGGATTGTTGAAACTCACAAACCTCCATCTGTCGTTTGTTCACGTTTTGAGGTACCAGTTGCAGTGACATTAGGCAATTCAAACACGACAACTGTTATTGGATGCGGCAATGCTCATGGGGTGGTCATACCTCCATATTTTGTATTTAAGGGACAACGAATGTTAAATGTGTCAGGCGCGTGTTCAGGGGGAGGGTTTTGAGGGTCAAGCACACTTTCTTCTTCTGTTTTTTCAATATATTTTCCGGGAGAGCATGACTCGACTCCCTACAAACTTCATTCGCCCTGCTGAAATTCTTTCACAGGCGCCTCTACTGTGCATAGTTAAATAAATCATCCCTCCATTCCTTCCCATTTCTTTAACACAAACCAAAAGCAAAAATCAGATGGCATTCTTAGTTTCTTCTTCCAAAAGAGTCCACCCACTGCTGTATGTGATGGAAGATCTAGAGTGGATAAGTGATTTTGTGCGTCAAAATCCGGTTATTTAATACTATGATAGTATTTATTTATCCATCTTTCTATTCATAATATGTTAATCTACTAGTCCATGATTCCACTTAATAAAAAAAAAAAAAAATATTTTTTGTTTATTGACGTTTATTAACATACAAATATTACCATATGTACATAAAGAAAATAACCTTTCAATCAAGTTAATTTGCTGTAAAAGTTAACTTAAAAAAAAAAAATGTCGTCGGTGATACATTCTTAAAGGGACACACCCTAGTTATGGCTAGTTGTTAACCATTACGGCGTTGTTTTTCGCTATTAAACCCATTTTTTCACAAATAAAATTGAACTTTACTTACCGTTTATTATTTAGAATATACATTTCCATTCACCTGAAGTGTTTTTTGGTAATCCTGGTAATCCTGGTGTTTGTAATACCACAAAATACATTTTTCGTATTTCTTAAAAACGGACGCACGTTTGAGAAAAAAACGTTGAGCAGACAAGGTCTAATCTATTTTTAGAGGGGATATTTCCATTTCAATGTCACAGACGTTGGTATACCACGTGACCGTTATCATTTTGGTTCGGTTTGTTTTCTCGTGCACGGTTCGCGCAATCAACATTCGATTTGTTGTTCATTTGTGAGATTTTTCTTCACAGTTCGTGAACATTTTCAGTAACAATAAAGTTCAGACAAGTAAGTGTCTCAATACAAAACGTTACAAACCCTTAAAACCAATAATTTTGCTAAGTCTTACGATATCTGGAGAGGGGATACAACCAGGACAGAACAGTTGGAACATGTCCAGGAGAGGTGAAAGAAACGCACCCCAAGTCTGTGAAATTTGTCGTGACGTAGGCATTGTTGTGCTTCGAGTGACATCTACCGATGACATCAAAATACTAACTTTCAAAATTATTTCAAGCAATTGGGACATGGGGATTCCCATGGTATTTATCGATATAAAACCTGCTTTTTCACTCCATTTGATAAAAACGTGATCTTAGTGTGTTACAGGTTTGTAGATTAACCAAATTATAATTTATTTTCGCTGGATGGAACTAGGGTGTGCGGCTTTAAGTTCGGGGACTGTGACGGCCATTCTGTACAACGCCACGGTTGTTCGCGTTTAGTCTCTACGTGCCCCACACTGTTCTAATTTGTTTTATTGTTTAAAATCTCTTTCTCTCATCCTCAGGTATATGGAACAGAGCTATCCCATGAAAGAAAGCCATGTAAGAAATGTCTATCTTACATGGGATATCACGCGCTTGCGTTTAACATGACGTCGTTGGTAATATATGACGTCATATTAATGTGAGGCGGTGACGTGAGGTCATTAGACATTGTTTTAAATTAATATTTTGTTATTAAAACCTTCATTTTAAAAGCTATCTTGTTAATTTGTAGTGTTAAATATTATTTAACACATGAAAAAAAAACACGGCAAATACGATAGTGTAGTTTATTTATGATAAAATTGTCAAATAAAGAAGTTACTTGTTCAGCCATCTTTGTCTGTTCGTTTAAAATAATGGTTTATTTACCGAATGAATGAGAGAAAAAGGCTCCATCATATGCGGTCATGTGGGATAGAAAAAGTACACCCTTGGTGGTGAAAATTTCGACCATGGGACTCTGCTATACTCTTTCTCTCTCTCTCTCTCTCTCTCTCTCTCTCTCTCTCTCTCTCTCTCTCTCTCTCTCTCTCTCTCTCTCTCTCTCTCTCTCTCTCTCTCTCTCTCTCTCTCTCTCTAGGTGCGGGACGTAGCCCAGTGGTTAAGCGCTCGCTGGATGCGCTGTCAGTCTGGATCCTATCGGTGAGTTCTCGTTCTAGCCAGTGCACCACGACGGGTATATCAAAGGCCATGATATGTGTTATCCTGTCTTTGGGATGGTGCATATAAAAGATCCCTTGCTACTAATGGAAAACTGTAGCGGGTTTTCTCTCTATGGCTATATGTCAAAATTACTAACTGTTTGACATCCAGTAGCCGATGATTAATAATTCATTGTGATCTAGTGGAGTCGTTAAACAAAACAAACCTTAACTTTATTTATTTATTTATTATTATTTATTTATTTATTTAAGCATTCATTCATTCATTTATTTACATACTCTAAATCTAATTATTGATAGGGTTAATATATGCACCGCGACTATAGAAGCTGAGTCGCCAAATTTGTATTATGGTATTAAAATGCGTTCGCTTGATGCACGGTCAGTCTGGATCCCTATCGGTGATTTCTCGTTCTAGCCAGTGCACCACGACGGGTATATCAAAGGCCATGGTATGTGCTATCCTGTCTTTGGGATGGGTGCATATAAAAGATCCCTTGCTACTAATGAAAAATTGTAGCGGGTATTCTCTTTAAATTCTCTCTCTCTCTCTCTCTCTCTCTCTCTCTCTCTCTCTCTCTCTCTCTCTCTCTCTCTCTCTCTCTCTCTCTCTCTCTCTCTCTCTCTCTCTCTCTCTCTCTCTCTCTCTCTCCCTCCTTTATAAAAGTTATTGTTTTGTTTAAATCTGAAGTACCTTCTCATGTAAACAGGTGGATTTCTGCCAGCAGCATACTGTATACTAAAATACATCGCAGCAATCTGATTTTAATCAAAGTATAACTGTAGGGACGTAGACCTCCATTGTTACCGCAGGCTGTGACCATTATATCAATGACTCACTTTTGATACACATCAGCTTGTCTTCAGTGTGTTGTGGTCATTGAAAGGAACATATTTGTAAATGAAAGAAACTGAAAGAAAATGACAATAAGAGAGTGAACATATTATATTGTTTGAAGTTTCATTCACCCCTTAGCATCTTATAACATAATATGTAAATCTGAAAAAAGAAAGAAAGAAAGAAATGTTTTATTTAACGACGCACTCAACACATTTTATTTACGGTTATATGGCGTCAGACATATGGTTAAGGACCACACAGATTTTGAGAGGAAACCCACTGTCGCCACTACATGGGCTACTCTTTCCGATTAGCAGCAAGGGCTCTTTTATTTGCGCTTCCCACAGGCAGGATAGCACAAACCATGGTCTTTGTTGAACCAGTTATGGATCACTGGTCGGTGCAAGTGGTTTACACTTACCCATTGAGCCTTACGGAGCACTCACTCAGGGTTTGGAGTCGGTATCTGGATTAAAAATCCCATGCCTCGACTGGGATCCGAACCCAGTACCTACCAGCATGTAGACCGATGGCCTAACCTCAACGCCACCGAGGCCGGTCATGTAAATCTGAATGACAAAAACCGTTTCTGCTTAAGACCGAGTCAAGAGGTCATTTTGGCAAAATCGTAATAGCTTCCATTAATATATCAGGTAGATCACATATAATATATGAGGACTGCCACCACTTCCCATTACATTCATTTTGCACTGCTGTTAGAGGACTGTCATTCCCAAAACTGGTTTAGTAAATCATAACTTGCACAGGACGGAGCTAAATGGAATATGTAAGAGAAATAAAAGAAACTACAGAAACAATATCTGTTTTATATAATCTATACATAGAGATTCAGATCGACATAGCCGTATGATAGTCAGTAATTTCTTTATGTCGAGCAATATTCCATCTGCGCCAGCTTTTGACGTCTATATTTTGCAAATTATGTGATACCTTAGTGCATGCTCATCATATGCCGATTTTAAACAACGACATAAAAATCATTCTGGTAGAGGAATTATTTGATCAGACTCACAACATGCAAAGCTTTTAAGGTGTTTTATGATAGGCATTCACGATATAACACATGACTGACTAAAATCATATCTATACCCTATTTTGAACTTGGACATGCCTCAACTTTTTATCTGAAAACAATGGAACTTGACGACTTAGTGGTTAGCGAATTAATGACAGACAAACAAACAGACAGACATACAGACACATTATTTATTTACGTCTCACATTGTGAACAGCAACAATACAATGACACAGCAATAAGAGTACATAAGCCACTCATGGAGTTATGAGAGACTTTGGAACTATTAAAAAACTATAATGTTTTTCAGATTCTTTATAATTAAGAATGTTAGAACAGGTTCTTTTGTGGATCTCCAAATTTTCATATCTACCCGTTTCTAACCTTAAAGGCGCTGTACCACTACGAAACATTGATAGCGCACGTTGGAATTTCTCACTCTAGCCTGTGTACTACGACTGGTATATCAAAGGCTGCGGTATGTGCTATCCTGTATGTGGGTTGGTGCATATAAAAGATATTTTGCTACTAATGGAAAAATGTAGCGGGTTTTCTCTCTAAAACTATATGTCAAAATTACAAAATGTTTGACATACAATAGCCGATGAATAATAAATCAATGTTCTTTAGTGGTATTTTTAAACAAAACAAACTTCTTCTTTTTAGATAACTTTACTTGTAGATATACATGTATGTTTAATGGATTGAACACCCTCAAAACTTGGCAATTGGTTTCAAAAATATTGTTTCAGATGATACATATAACACATTTCTTTGTTTTTGCAGCCATTTTGTTACCATCTTGCATTCTGGCAACAACAAAATTTCTCAGTTGAAAGTTAATGCAAGAATTTATTTTCCTGCCCCCCGCCCCCACCCCATAATACCCTGTATTTAAAGTACAAATTATTGTTTGAGGTAAAATAGAATGTAAGATATAGTCACTTCTTACTCCTAACGACCGTTTTCGGGGCCATCTTGGATTTGAATGATGATGCAATATCTCAGTTAGCATATGTTGTAAATGCATTCCTTGGTGACTGACAAAACCTCAATTCCTAACTTCACAATCTTGCTATAGTTGATATAAAATTAAATAAATTTGCAATTACTATAGCGGTGGCCATCTTGGATGTAAATAATGATGCAATGTCTTGATTAGCTGGGAGTAGTTCAATATGAATCCTCTGACACCTAAAACACCGCCATGAATATCAACAGTTTCGTCATTATTGATAAAGTATTGGAGATGTTTCCAGTTCTGTTTTGGCAGCCATCTTGGACGCCATCTTGAATATTTTAAAATGCTCAAGGATACCAAATTACACCTCTCGGATCCTTAATCAACACTAACGACACATGCAAAAACCACAAAAAAACATTGTGGGTACCGATCTACAAGGTTTATAAGTGCTTTAGTAAACACTAAAACACGGAATTCTCAGATTTTTCGACCACCTGAATGATAAATGTTAAAAAGTGTGATAACTAGGTAAAGCTACCATATTGAAAAGTCCATCATGCATTTTTGTTTTGTCGTAGGGTGTACTAAAACAATTATAACAGTTTTGTTTGGTGCCCTCAAATGGTACCAATTTTTGGTCTGTCTCGTGGACTATGATATCGACACGGAAGTTGTGCATTTTATTTTCATCGTTCCAGCAAGTGCACAACGACTGGCATATCAAAGGCCGTGATATGTACTACCCTGTCTGTGGGATGGTGCATATGAAAGATCCCTTGCTGCTAATCGAAAAGAGTAGCCCATGAAGTGGCGGGTTTTCTCACAATATCTGTGTGGTCCTTAACCATATGTCCGACGCCATATAACCGTAAATAAAATGTGTTGAGTGCGTCGTTAAATAAAACATTTCCTTCCTTTCTTTATTTTCATATAGTTACCTTTTGTGACACCCAATTTAGCCGATGTCTATTTTTGTGCTGGGGTGTGGTTAAACATTTATTCATTCATTCATTCATTCATTCATTTACGTCTTTCTTGATATGGGCGGGACGTAGCCCAGTGGTAAAGTGCACGAATGATGTGCGGTCGGTCTAGGATCGATCTCCGTCTGTGGGCCCATTGAGCTATTTCTCGTTCCAGCTAGTGCTCCACGACTGATATATCAAAGGTTGTGGTATGTGCTATCCTGTCTGTGGGATGGTGCCTATAAAAGATCCCTTGTTACTAATGGAAAAACTGTATGTACAATACACACACACACACATACATACACACACACACACACATACACACACACACGCACACACACATACACATACACATACACATACGCACACACACACACACACGCACACACACACACACACACGTACATACATACATACATACAAACATACGTTTGTTTTTGTTTCTTTCAGGACGGTGTGTCAAAGTGATCTGCTTGACTGTGAATCTCAGAAACAAAAAACCAACAACTGATGTCTGCCTGTTTTGAGGAGGACGCCATTGATCTCACGCGGTCCATTCATCACCGTGAACATCACACGGCTTACTCCCTTTTATCTCAGACTCTCCGCTCGTGTGTCTGCATGAAATGTGATATTGCATTAATCCTTAATATTTGTCTTTGAGTTCGGGTGTAGCTGACTTGTGGTGCTTTTGGTAAGGGAGCGGTGGATCGTTGAATCGACCGCCCTGTGCTAACCAGGAAGGAAGGAAGGAATGTTTTATTTAAAGACGCACTCAGCACATTTTAATTACGGTTCATTAATTCATCATCGGCTATTGGATGTCAAAACTTTAGTACTTCTGACTCTTAGTCATTAGAGGAAACCCTTCACATTTTTTCATAAGCAGCTAGGGATCTTTTATATGCACTTTGCCACAGACAGAAAAGCACATACCACGGCTTTTGACCAGTTGTGGTGCACTGATTGGAACGAGAAAACCCCAATCAGTTGAATGGATCCACCGAGGTGGTTCGATCCTGCGACGCAAGCACCTTATGTAAGAGGTCAACTAACTGAGCTAAACCCTGCCCCCTTATATGATGTCGGACATATAATATGGTTAAGGACCACGCAGATAATGAAAGCGGAAACCCGATGCCGCTGGTCAAGCAAAATCCGTGGTAGATCCTATCCTGTATATGAGAAAGGGCAGTAGTAGGGGGACCTACTTTCCCGTCACCGTGACCTTGGTATGATAGCAGACAATGACCTTGGTGTAGGTGCGTGACCTTCAGCCTTGGTGTGTAGGTGTGCGACCTTCAGCCTTGGTGTGCAGGTGTGTGATATTAGCTTTGAGATTTAAAAGTACGTTATAGTGATCGCATCAAGAAGTGAAACCGTTTTTATTTAAATATGTAATAAATATTTCTCTTGAAACTAGAGCTGAATATGTATAGACCACCATCTTGAATTTCAGATTATATAAAGCATTCCAACTTTCCAGACACTTTCCAGTGCTTTACTGACATTCAATCTCACGTTACTGACATTCAATCTCACATTACTGACATTCAGTCTCACATGACTGACATTCAATTCCATATTATTGCATATTCAATCTCACAATATCGACATTCAATCTCACATTACTGACACTCAGTTCCACATTACTGGCATTCAATCTCACATTACTGACACACTCTCTCTCTCTCTCTCTCTCTCTCTCTCTCTCTCTCTCTCTCTCTCTCTCTCTCTCTCTCTCTCTCTCTCTCTCTCTCTCTCTCTATTTTTTTATGAACAAAATACAACTGCTATACTTTATTTATTAAAATTTCCCCTATGTTTTGGTGAGCAGTGTACATATACTCTCTCTCTCTCTCTCTCTCTCTCTCTCTCTCTCTCTCTCTCTCTCTCTCTCTCTCTCTCTCTCTCTCTCTCTCTCTCTCTCTCTCTCTCTCTCTATCTATTTTTTTATGAAAAAAATACAACTGCTATACTTTATTTATTAATATTTCCCCTATGTTTTGGTGAGCAGTGTACATATACACACCAGTAATGTTTTGCTACAGTGCATACGGTTATAAACATACGGTTAGTGCCATTTAACATCGGTGGAGGTAGTTGACACCTTGTTCATGATCATATGTATAGGTTTAGCTGATAAACAAATTGCTAGTGTGTATTATGTTTTTGTAGTTTTATTGTTGGAAATCGCCCGAGTGAAAACCCGGGAGGCCATAACATGTTATTATTGTTTCCTTGCCGACCGCCAACCTTTTTTGTTTGAGAGCTTCTGTTACCTGCATTCAGCGACACGTTAGATTCGGGTCATTTGTCGAGTGTTTCGAATTCTGTTTGTTGTTGGACATTCTTTGCGTCTGTTTTGTTGACCGCACGCCTGATGTTGGGGATGATGCTGATTGCTATGATTGTAGTGGTTGTGGTGGTACTACGACATAATGATATGTTATGTGTACCCGTGAATTATCCAATAGGCACAGAAGGCACGTGCGTAAGCCTCGGGCTCAATCTGAGGATGTCGGCCACCCACAGGCGTTGGGAGAGCAGTATCCTCCACAGTTCCGAATATAATGTTTCTAAAAATTAAAAATAAATTAATATAGTTATAGCTGCCCAAACCCACACAAACCCACCCGTAGTCCATGTCATCTTCTGACGTCTGTGTTGTTTAGATATTGTTTTTGCGTGTGTTTTATTGTTGTTGTTGTTGTTGTTGTTGTGGGGGTGGGCAGTAGAGCTAATTTTAATCAGATTGTGTTTAACTGAATATATCCTCGCCGGTAATGATGGTTAACTGAATGTATTCTGGATTGCAATGTTTAACTGAATATATTCTGGTAGGCAATGTTTAACTCCATATATTCTGGCAGGCGATGTTTAATTGAATGTATTCTGGCAGGCAATGTTTGACAGAATGTATTCTGGCAGGCGATGTTTAACTCAATGTATTCTGGCAGGCAATATTTAACAGAATGTATTCTGGTGGACGATGTTTAACTGAATGTATTCTGGTAGGCGATGTTTCACTGAATGTATTCTGGTCGGCGATGTTTAACTGGATGCATTCTGGTAGGCAGTGTTTAACTGAATGTATTCTGGATTGCAATGTTAAACTGAATGTATTCTGGTAGGCAATGTTTAACTGAATGTATTCTGGTAGGCAATGTTTAACTGAATGTATTCTGACAGGTAATGTTTAACTGTATATATTCTGGCAGGCAATGTTTAACTGTATATATTCTGGCAGGCAATGTTTAACTGAACGTATTCTGGCAGGCAATGTTTAACTGAACATATTCTGGCAGGCAATGTTTAACTGAATGTATTCTGACAGGTAATGTTTAACTGTATATATTCTGGCAGGCAATGTTTAACTGAACATATTCTGGCAGGCAATGTTTAACTGAACGTATTCTGGCAGGCAATGTTTAACTGTATATATTCTGGCAGGCAATGTTTAACTGTATATATTCTGGCAGGCAATGTTTAACTGTATATATTCTGGCAGGCAATGTTTAACTGTATATATTCTGGCAGGCAATGTTTAACTGAACGTATTCTGGCAGGCGATGTTTAACTGTATATATTCTGGCAGGCAATGTTTAACTGTATATATTCTGGCAGGCAATGTTTAACTGAACGTATTCTGGCAGGCAATGTTTAACTGAATGTATTCTGACAGGTAATGTTTAACTGTATATATTCTGGCAGGCAATGTTTAACTGTATATATTCTGGCAGGCAATGTTTAACTGAACGTATTCTGGCAGGCAATGTTTAACTGAACATATTCTGGCAGGCAATGTTTAACTGAATGTATTCTGACAGGTAATGTTTAACTGTATATATTCTGGCAGGCAATGTTTAACTGAACATATTCTGGCAGGCAATGTTTAACTGAACGTATTCTGGCAGGCAATGTTTAACTGTATATATTCTGGCAGGCAATGTTTAACTGTATATATTCTGGCAGGCAATGTTTAACTGTATATATTCTGGCAGGCAATGTTTAACTGTATATATTCTGGCAGGCAATGTTTAACTGAACGTATTCTGGCAGGCGATGTTTAACTGTATATATTCTGGCAGGCAATGTTTAACTGTATATATTCTGGCAGGCAATGTTTAACTGAACGTATTCTGGCAGGCAATGTTTAACTGTATATATTCTGGCAGGCGATGTTTAACTGTATATATTCTGGCAGGCAATGTTTAACTGTATATATTCTGGCAGGCAAATTTAACTGAACGTATTCTGGCAGGCAATGTTTAACGGTATATATTCTGGCAGGCAATGTTTAACTGAACGTATTCTGGCAGGCGATGTTTAACTGTATATATTCTGGCAGGCAATGGAAAACCGGAGAAGTGTATACAGTGGTCAGGATTATTTTATAACAACTTCACACAAATAACTGAAAATTGGGTGGTGTGTTTTCGATGGAGTTTTGTATACTTTGTTTGAGGATCTCATTCACTGCACTGTATTCGATAACAATATATTAGTATATCATTTAGGAATACGTCACAAAATATTTTAAGCGACATCTTAATATGTGGGCAACTTTTAGCAGTAATTTTACTTACATTAGGTCAGAGATACCAGAAATATGTTGTGGTTGAGTCATGCCAACACCCACTCCCTTACTTTCCAAGTCCAGATTTGATTTAAATGTTAGAAAATGTGCATTTACTAGTAACAGTATTCATGGTTTAAAAAATGTAATATTGTTGAACGTGTCGGAACAAATCTAAATAGGTTAATGTGGCATTCCGTTATTGTAATGCTTTATATTTATAAACTCATTCGACTGGCCTGTAGCATGTAGATGATTGGGTAGGGAAGTGGGATTAGGGTTATTGAAGAACTACAAGTCTGGAATTAACAGTATAATGCGTTATGGTTTAGTGGTTTTGGCAACTGCACGAGGGACATAATTTTTAAAATATATACTGACACACAATGAAAACGCAAACCAGATATTTTTCAATATTTTGTTGTGATTAATGAAAAATATATTTATTGGACTTAAAATAACAATTTATGAGAGGAAGATGGTGGATGATTACCATTCTGGAGAGCAAACTGTAGTCTCGCAGCACGATGTCGCGGTGTCATGATGTTACCGTTGTACGGGCGTCTGCATCTGAGTCCAGCCGTTCTTAGTCAACGGATGACCGTCATCGGATGGATAGGCCTTCCATGACGTCCTATCGTGTTGCTTGCTGTCATCGTCGCAGCTCTGAACCGGTCACGGAGGTGGTGTCGTCGAATCTGCCGATCTTGGCGTGGGGTCGTAACAGGACGTTTATCAGGTCGAGGTCGATCACGGACACTCCCAGTCTGTTGATGACGTTCAGCAAGTCCTCCAATAGTTGATGGATGGACTCTGAAGGTCCTAGCAACTTGGCTTTGCGAAGTCCCCCCTTGAACCATGCCCAACGCTCGCTCCCTTTGTTCTTCTCTGAGTCGTGGCATTCTTAATGTGACGAGGAATATGACACCGTTACGTGACTTTTATGTGTTCACATACTGGCATTTCACGTGAATTGCATGCAGCATGATTGAGCATGTAGTGAACGCATTTCACACCATTTTGTGTGTTTCTGTTATTGTATGTGTAACGAGAACAAAACCAGGATTAAAACCCAGATAAAAGTACCAATCAATGGCTTCCTCTCATAAATTGATATTTTAAGTCCAATAAATATATTTTTCATTAATCACAACAAAATATTGAAAAATATCTGTTTTGCGTTTTCATTGTGTGTCAGTATATTTATCGTAGCTAATTTAGAAATGTAATGTTTAACTTGGGTTTTGAAAACAAATTCACTCGATTTAAATATTGTTTGTCTCGACTCGACGAAGTTGGAAGGTAAGATATAGTTGTCATGTTCCGACGGCGGTGGTGACTATCATCGTTTGCTCTACGTTACGTTTCATTTTAGCCTTTCGTTCTACGTTACGTTTTCTTTGCTCTACGTTACGTTTTGCGTTTAGCTCTACGTTACGTTTTAGCCTTTCGTTTCACATTTTCGCGTTTTAGCTCCGGGTTTGTTGGGGGCTTTTTGTGTGTGGTTTTTTGTCGGGTTTTATTTTGTTGTTGTTGTTTGTTTTGTTTGTTTTGAGTTGTTGTTGTTTTGGATTGTTGTTGTTTTTTTTTTTTTGTTTTTTTGTTTTTTGGAGGGGGGGGGTGTGCTTCATGCCTGTGGTCTATCATTTTTTTAATGTTTATTTTAAAAAATTAATAAAATCTACTTTAATTTTAATTAAGTTAAAAAAATTATTTCGAATTTTATTAATTTCATATTATGAACTGAAAACAAAAACAAACACCGAAACAAACCGGTTTATAAGAGGCGAGATAGCATTTAACTCGGGGAATTCTTATTCTTATAGGTTGTTCCTGCGAAACTAAAATCTACTGTGGAAGCATCCTCATTACCAAGTGTACGACAGAGGTAAAGAAAAACTTTGCTTGTTCAAGGACAAGGCTTGTTTACACGACCTGTTCAAATCGAGTCGACCTGCGGGAGACAGCATTACTTCCATACACAGGATAATGGAATGAATGTTGAATGACAAATAGTTACATAATGCATGTAATAATGAGCGTTCATGAATAAATTTGTAAAGTTTCAACCTGCGTTAACTGACCTTTGCTATAAGTTTCTCATTTTGTCCGTATGT